>NC_072739.1:54222928-54453822 GCF_026930045.1 Uloborus diversus | reverse complement strand
ATTTTTGGGTTTCTTCTCAGTTTTGCCAACATTTCATTTACTCCCTTTCCCCCTAATTTTCAGTTTTAATCATACCTTTTGATACATTTAAGGGGGCAGGCAATTTGAAATGTCGGCGAAACTAGAGACAAACAATGTTTTGGTTACTATTTGACCTCTGCCTGTAATGACCATTAACTTGAATCAATTGAAAAAAAAAAACTACATCAACGTGAGCGAAGTTGCGGGCAAAAGCTAGTTAATGTCATAATCTCCTTGAGGTAAGAACCTAAGAACCTGGGCCTCTTCGATGATACGAAGTGATTTCGCTCGAAAATGTTTTGAAAATTGAGGTCTTAAAAGTGCCATTGTAGGCCATTTGTGGTAAACGAGGTTCAGAAGCTCTCTCTCTCGACAACTTTCTGAAATTGAATGCCAAAAAAACGAAGTTTTAGACGATCTTCGTTGATGTCATAAGGCCCTCCTGCAGTAAGTTTTTAAAAACGCAACTTAGATTACATTTCATTACCATAAGATAAAAGGAAATGGTTTAGGTTCTACGATACCTCCGTCCCTCCCTCCTAAGCTACTTCCCTAAATCATTTTATTTATTAAAAGGAAAAAAGGTAGGAGATCCTCCTCCAGATTTTCTTTTTAAAAAACATTTTAGCTGATGTTTTAGTTTTTCACGACGAAAATTTCAGTTTTCACTCTAATGGTTTTAATTGTTTAAAGTACAAAATTATGCAACCTGAACACAATCTGTTAACATTTTGAACTTACAGACTAAGATAATTTAAAGCTTTTATATTTTAGATTGAGGTAGGGTTAAACGTTTAACATTTTGAATACAGGTGGTGTTTTTTAGTGATACCTAATAAGATAACTTTTTTTACTTAATTTAAGTATCAGGAATCCTGAACCTCTTGATAACTTTCATTTTACGTTAATTTTTTATAACTCATTTTTTAAACACTCATTAGAGTTACTAGTGTGACTTTTCTAGACAAGATTTTGAATCTTTTCCTCTATTTGAAACTTATTTTCCTTACTTTTCTACGGGTGTGCCTTAGGAAGCTATCATGTTTTTCTACCTATCGTTTTTTTTGTTTTTTTGAGCAATCACGATTGCTTATTGTTCTCACTTGACAGTCCTTGGCGTTGTGGTTCTTTTTTCAGCTTGGATCAGGGGCCTCTGCACTGCAGCACCACCGCCCACTGGCCTCTGCAGGTGCGTCGGAATTTGCTTTTCCTGGTCGGAGGCGTCCATGTTCTATCCACACACATGCTCACACACATACGCACTCACATATACACACATGCCTACGTGCATACACACAGGTCTACGCAACACACAAGCCTACACATGCATGCACGAGCGCCTACGCACACACACACACACACACACACAACTATACACACTTAACAGCCCTGGAGGAGGGGCAAACTTGGCGGGACAGGAGTCGTTCCTAGAAACAATAACTCCAATGAGTAGGGCCCTGTCGCAACTCGTGATTGCGAAATACATAATTTAAATTCAAAATGTCAGAATTCAAATTAATTTAATTTTAATTTATTTATTTAATTTTTTTAAATTGAAACTTGTTATGTAATTCTATAATGCTTCGGCTATTTTTTTTCTCTGTTGGTTAAAAAAATGTTTGAAACGTATTTCAGCTGTCTTTAGTTTGGTAAATGGTAATTTTAATGATGTACATGTTTGAATGTTCCTAAATAATATTTTAAGATTGCATTTTCTCCTAACATTTTACAGTAAAAAAAAAAAAAACATTCATTTGTTCCCCCCCCCCCCCAACCTTCCTTTTCTTTCTTTTCTTTTTTGAAACTTTTCACACCGATTTTTTCATCCCAGCAACTTACTTAAACCTCTTTTATTTTTCAATATTTAACGGAAGATATATATATATATATATATATATATATATATATATATATATATATATATATATATGGGGAAAGGTTAAAATAATGCTTTGAAAATATTACGTTAAAATAATCATACCTTTTCTGCTTCATTTCAATAAGCTTTTTTTTTTCTCAAATTCAAGTAAAATGCTTTTTCAGATTTTTCCTTACTTGCCCCAATGAGAATGATTGTTCATTCACATGCGAATAAAGTTCAAAACTTTAATTGTCTTTTTTTTTTTTTTGAATTCATAATGAATAAAATAACTATGCAGGATAGTCACTCAAGTCTTCTGCCAAACTCGGGAGCCGGACGAATTCAATGCACTTGTATCTCTTCAAGGCTCCAACGCCAATAACCTTCTTTTTCCTTCTTCGGGCAGAAAGTTCACACATCATGGGCCGGACTGTCATGACGCGACCGACCCCTACACGCGATTACCCCACGCCGTCATTTCTGAGTGTTACAATTGGCGGACTAATGTCTTGCTTTAGTTACATTATTTAAACTTGTGTGGTCGACAAATAGGCATAACCCCTGCGAGTAGAATATTATTTTGGTTTTTACCCGTCAGCCTAGAAAAAGGGGAAATGGTGCTGAATGTGTATTCAGAAGTTCATTTCAAAATCAAACAAATTCATAGCAATGGGACTTTGTGTTGTAATAAAATCTTTCTCTCTGTTTTAATTTTTTTATCATTTCGGCACCCTATGTATTTCTCCACTTTGCTGTGAATTTTTTATTGATGATTCAATTTTATAATTGTGTCCGCTGTGCACTGTCTAAAGCTATCATGTTTATTAATGTAGTTGTGTTTTCAAACTGCTACTTTCCGTGGGTTTCTATATAGTTTATTGAATAACTATTTTGAAAAAAATATTTGAATCTTGCATCTCGTCTGCTCACAGGTAATCTTCATGTGTGATACAGCTTCCCAGATATTTCTAAATAATATTTAAAGATTGAATTATCTTTTTAAAATTTACAGTATAAACACTTATTAGAACTCATGATTTGCATTGTAAGTTTGTTAAAATGAGAAAATGTAAAAATGTGCACACTTCCATTTAACTTTTATCAAAGATATAGTGAACATAGAATTCACTCTAAAAGTAAAAATTGCTGATTGTAGCTGAAATTGCCGAATTGCCGACTGCGTACAGGAAGGCGGCGCCCATTGGGAGGTCCCAGTGGCCTCCATAAAAGACCTCTTTCGGCCAAATTTGTCTGATTATTCGGCAAATTTGAAGACATTATAGTATTTTTTTTTTTAATTCCTGAATGTCCCTTCTCATGTGTGCATTGCATATCCGTATTTTATCATTCAGAAAATTGATAATTTTCCCCAAGAAATTAAGTTTGGGGTGACCCTAGATACAGTGTCGGCAAAATAATACTTTGTTCAAGTAAATGTCGGTAAATTGAGAGTACCGTGCAGTCGGCGAATTGATTATGTCTTTCAGGTGGGCTTTCAGATGAATAGTTGTCAGTACGCAAAATATACATGTTTTTTGGGTTTTCCTTTTTCAATAAAAGTTGAAAAAGTGCATATGGTCAAGCTACATACTACTTTACTCAAAGATTTAGAATACAGAATCAACTGAAAAAGCAAAAATGCCGACTCTACACTCTCAAAAAAATCCTTTTTTACACTGTTAAAAATGGGTATTCAAAAATAATGAAAATTTACTCATTTTTGAATACTTTCATTACTCAATATAGCTCCGAATCAATAAGGTTCAATTTTGAGAAACACATGTACTCATTTTTTTGAGTACATTCTGGTAATCAAATATGAGTACACATTTGTTTCAATTATAAGCACATTCATTAATTAATAATGAGTTTTTAGCTCAGTTATATGTACTCATTTTTGAGTACATTTTTGAATCAAATATGAACACATTCATTAATTAATAATTAGTTTTTAGCTCAGTTATATGTATTCATTTTTGAGTACATTTTAAAATCAAATATGAATACATTAATTAATTAAAAATGAGTTTTTAGCTCAGTTATATGTACTCATTTTTGAGTACATTTAGAAATCAAATATAAACTCATTCATTAATCCAATAATGAGTTTTTAGCTCAGTTATATGTACTCATTTTTGAATACATTTAGAAATCAAGTATAATGGCTTATTTCAAATATATGAATTGGGTCAGCTCACTTTTGAAAACATTTTGAATTCACATTCTAAGTATTGCCATGCACTTTAGTGCAATTATCATTTCAGTCATTTAAAAGTCCATAAAAATTTTTGAGTAAAGTAGTGTGAAAATAAGTGAATTTTGTGTTCCATTTTTTTAAATGCATAATGTAAAAAAAATTCCGTAAAAATTACGGTTTTTTACCGGCAGCTGGGTTGGTTGTGCAAAACTGTAAAATTTGCGGAGAATACCCCTCAATAGAATGGTGTTTTACTATACAAGGCCAAATTTTTCCATAAAATTTACAGAGGGGCCGTGGTAGCCCGATCGGTAGAGTGTCGGATTCGGAGCCGGAGGGCCTCGGGTTCGAACAACGCCCCCTATATCTGGAAGGCCTGCTCACGGGCGAGTCACGTGGTCAAAATGAGGCCAGTTTCTCTCGCGCCGTGACTTGACGGAAATCGGTCGGGAAAGCGCCGTGCGTACAATGTAACACGAATTTAAATATTAAATAAAAAAAGGTGACGCATATCTTTTTTCAATTAAATCACCAATCTAATAGAATAGACAGCTTATTTCTACTTCACCTCACAAAATCACTTATTTTACTAATTTTATAAGTGAAACTTGTGCGTTTTCCAGGGCAGAAAATTAATCTTCAAATTTTACTTTTACACGTTTTCAAAATTTCAAATAGACATCGGGGGGTTGGGGAAACTTGTACCGTAAATAATTATAAAATTATTTAGAGCGTACATTTTTTCATGTAGGGTTATTAATAAATGAGAAATATTTTATTGAGTCTTGTTTAATTTGAAGTTTCCAAGTTTCTTTTTTTTGAAGAAACAATTATCTCTGATTTTTCAACTTAATCTGCTTTGGTAAAATGTTCTTTTGCTATAAATATCAAAATAGGCAATTAGTTGAAGATTTTTGGGTGGAACTATACAGCTTTGGCAAATTAGTATAACTACTTCAAAAGGAAAATAAATAAGTTGAGCCTACACATAAGTAAATAAATATTCCTAATATATTTTAAACAAAATATCTGTGAACAAATAAATGACTTAATTGTTTAAAGAGATTTTGCTTTTGTTCATATTGATGTAATTTTGTACTTTCACACAAGTAATCCTTTCTTGTAGAAAAAGTTCTGAAAAAAATTGAAAAAAAAAAAAAAAAAGGAATGCTTAGCATATGTTATGCTTTCAACTACCTTATGAATGTGATACTCAAATAAAGACAATATTTTAAGCACAGTAACTTTTATTTGCACATGATAACACATACATCACATAAAAAACACCTATTACCATTTATGTTACACATGAGGTCAAACAAGAGCTAACACTCAAATTATTTAGCTATTAGGAACTCACAATCAAAAGCATGAAAAATTAAGAATCAAGTACTAACAGTTCACACTACATATGCAGAGGTGGTGGTCTCATAGACTAATAATAAGAGTAGACCGAGCTTTCGCATTCTTGCTGATAAAGAAAATTGGTTCATAGATGTATCATGTGACTAGTGGAAGGGCTTGGCGAAGACTTTGGCAGCATGGTTGCTAGATGGCAGCATTATCTATCGTTTGGCACTCGACATGTATTTTAAGACAATGTGTTTTCATTAAAAAAAACTTCCAGGTGCAGAGATTGAACTGTTTTTCTTTTAGTTATGCATTATTTTGACATTAGTAATAGTTTTTGATCAGTTTTCGGTAACTTTTATTTCATTTGGAGCTGTCAGCGTTGGCGTGAACGAAATGGCGTAAACGTTTTGCGTTAACGCAAAAATATACTAATCGGTAACTTAAATTGAATAGGTAAAAATCTTACCGTTTGCCGATTCTTCTTGGTCGCTTGCATCTTTTATTGCTTAGAGAGTTATTGAAATTGACTAAAGAAAATGCACAATGCTATCTAAACGAAAAACTCACTATATTAACAAAATATTTACAACTTAGAATATCAAATTTACAAATCGGACTCCATAAAAGATCATTCTTCCGTGTTCCATCAATTATATTTATTTTATTTCTCGCTGGCCTTGATCGTCTGCTACGATCAACGCCCGCTGTTGCTAGGATATCCACCAGTCACATGGTTTGGTTTATGAGCAGCAAAAGGGTTGCCATAGCTCGGTCTACTCTTATTATTAGTCTATGGGTGGTCTACTATTTTACACTCATAAATTCTCATAAAGCACGGTTTAATTTAATTGACTCTTTTCTTTTTTATATACAGCATCAATAATGATTAATAATAATTAAATTTTAATTGATAAAACTTAAAATTATTAAATAAAATAGAAAAATTCAGTTTTTTTTTATTAAAGGGTTTAAGATGATGTTCATTTCTCTTTGTACAATACATTAAGAAACTTCATTGTCCATAACTAATTAGAAATTAAAATTCTGCACACTTTCACAATCAGGGTTGCTAATCAATTTTGCAAGAAAAATTCCCTATGATTTCCCTGCATGAAAATGAAACATTATAAACGAGCGGACACTGATATTTGAAAAAGAACATAAATATCTTGATAATTTCACCACAGGTTTTTAAAAAAAATCTAAATAAGTAAGGGAAAATAAATAAGAATTCATAATAACTGAAATAATAGCATGGTGATTGAATATATTCAACTTTTACTCAAAAAAAAAACTTCTTTTGACCATTCATTACATGGACCTAAAAGTGTGTAAGTGATCCAGAATAATGATTATTGACGACTAATTTCATACACTCAAAATTATCATGAAATTCAAGAATCTATTTTTATGATGAATATTTTAATATTTAACTTGAAAATAAAAACTTAAGCAAAATTGCCATTTTTTATTTTTATTTTATTAATATTATCATTATAATTATTACTAGTAATTTATTTGTTTTTTGGTTGGTTTATATATTAGGAAATTGATTTTCGCAACTTCAATTTAAGAAGAAAAAAATTCCCTGTATTTTCAAGGTTTTTGAGGAAATTTTTGAAATTCGCTGGATGGTCAGTTCTTTTTATATATATATACATATATTTGAATTCCCTATGTTTTCCCTGTTTCTTCAGGTTTCCCTGTGGCGTGGGCAACCCTGACAATAATCTGCAATGTACATCACAGTGTTTCCACCTATTCCCTAGGTTGTAATTTAAAAATAGTTTAGGATAATTCAGTCAAACTTTTACATTTTAAAAGATAACTCATAGAAACAATATAAAATTGCTTATTTATTTAGTGTGGACAATTTACGTGCATATTTCTTAAATTTTTTCAGTGTATTTTTTTCTTTTTGATCTTTTTTCATTTTTTGAAGAGAATCATTTTGTTTTTTGCAAAAGTTGTTCAAAAATATATTAATGAAAACCCATACAATTTGTTTTACAAGAAACAGAGAATCATGACTCTCACATTCATCGATACCTAGAGAAATATCATTTTCATCCAGTACATTCAAGAGTTAAATATTTTACAACCTTTCTGTGATTTTGACAACTGATAAAATTTGATTCAAAATGTGTTGACAACAATTTGTTTACAACTGCATATGTGAATTGAGAAACACAAACAACTTCGGGATGTGGGTATTTCAACCCCCCTCTGTCTAATTTTGATATCCAATCATTGTTTTACATCTGTGTCAAGGGGCTTATCAATGCATAAAGTTGATCGACATTGTTCACACTTTAGTTTCAATAGAACTTTATGAGCTGCATATCCACTAATGTATGTTAAAATTGGCAAACTCGATTGAGTACTTACCATTTCTTCCGGAGCGATTAGAAAACCATTAAAAAAAGGATATGAATCTGAGCTATCTTCATCTTCATCCCAATGTTTGTCCTGAAAAAAACTTAGTAACAATTCCCCACAACTTTTCGATTTTAACACAAGGGGTAAAATTGTTTGCATTCTGAATTTTGTTTCAGTGTCATAAATTTGACGTATACTGACATTGTAATTTGACCCTGCCAATGTACGGTAAGACCCAAATCTGTCTTCTAATGAGTCTGTTTGTATTTTCCCTGGTAAAAAATAATCGAAATTTAAAGTTTTAAAACAGTACTCGGCAAGAGCAAGCATAGCTTTTTGTAGTATGGCTTATGGCTAGATGGGTTTGCTTTGTTAATCCACCAGTTGTACAATTCATTTCCTCCCATTTGTCTAACCAATTAATAAAGCTAGTTAAGAACTTATACTGAGCTGTGTCAGTATTTGGTGTGAGAGGCGTTTGGAACTCATCCCTTTTATGCTCACCCTTATACAAAGGTTTCACATTCATTATTGACCACCACTTGCAAAGAATCTGAATGTAGTCTGCTGTTTGAATATGACGGTTTATATCATTTTCCTCACCAACCAGTTTAAGACCTTCAGCCACTACATTATTAAAAATTTGTAAGACCAGTTTCACATTTTGTTTCTCAAAGCTGGTTGGAGCCAATGCTTTTTCTGACAGCCCATAACCATACTTTAACAACTTTTCAGATTCAATTTCATGCAATTTTTTTAATGCATGAAAAGAAGCTGTACAAAAAGGTAGAAGGGGTGTCAAAATTGGGATAGTACATGCAAGTGCCTAGATTTTTTTGATTGATCCAATTATTTCTAAGGCACTTGAGGATATGAACGGAATCAAAAGAAAAATAGAAATATTTTCCTGGACTTCCAGGATAATCATACCTAACCCGCAACTCAGGGGGAGAGGCAAACATACTAACGGCCTTTTTATTAATAGCATTATTGTCAGTGGCTACTGATATGACATTAAACCCTATGGCAGCTAAACCAAACAAGATTTTTTTTATATATATGAATGGAAATCGTCAGCATCTATGCTACGGACTGGCAAAATATGCTGCCAACATCTTTGTACGGAGACAATAAACTTTGGATCATAAATGTGAAAGCACTGGATGCAGCATTTGAGTCATTGTGGGACATACCAAATATTTTCCCCCCGACATAATCAAAATTAGGCTTTAAATGTATTTCATCAATCATCAAACTGATAATTTTCTCTTTCTCCTCTAAAAAAGTATATTTTTGTTTTACATAACTTAAAAAATTCTCATCATCTTGTTCACTGCAAGGATTCACATTAAATTCTGCACATATTCTTCTCAAAGTACTTACATGAGGTAAAATAAAAACATTTGAACTTCGTAAAAATTTGTAACAATGAGGAGAAATAGACTTTAAGAGACAACAAAATACGAGAAAACTAGGAGAATACCTACGTTGCTGTTTTGTTACATTAAAGTTAGCAAACTGTTCAATTACAAAATTTAAAAACTTGATCTGTGAATCATCATTGCAACTATCTTTAAGTTTTAGGAGAAGCTGAACAACAACATCACAAATTACTTTTGATTCATCAGAATTATTCACATCTGACTTACTTAACATTTTCAAAGAAGACAAAATTTTAAACAATATATTTGAATCATCGACTTTCATTGGAAAATCAAAAGTATCTAGTTTTTTTAACGAAAAATTTTTATGGAATACATATACAATTAAATCATTCTTTACAAGCATGCTGCACAATACCTCATGAGTTTCTGACAGATGCAACAGGAGCACGGAATCTTCTTTAGGAATGTAAGTCCAAAATTCATCAAGTTTTTGCTCTTGAAAACATTTTCTTTTAAGGTAAAAAACAGAGTTTTGTTTTTATACTCATTGTCAGCAATAATACTTGCCTCTTGAGCTTTTTAAAGAGATATTCCTCTAATCTCTACGTTTTTTAGAAGGAGATTCTCGTGCAGGTGTGACTGATGGCTGGAGGTAAGATGGACAGTTACCCGACAGTTACTCTGATTCATGAAGAATGTCTTCTTTGCGAAAATGTAATTCACATACCTAAGGAATAGAAAACTCATCAATAAAAAAAACATATGCAAAAAAAAAATTGAATATTAAGAAAAGCGTTTAACTGAAAATGATAAACTCAACGATATTGAACTGTATTTTTCTACTTAAAATCGGGCAGATAGGTGCAGAAAAAGATTTTAAAAAATCTTTCTGCAATAATAATTATCTGTCATCTTATAGATATGCGACAGGCGTCTCAGCATTGCATTGTTTACCTGATATCGAATGTTGCATAATTTTTAAAATTGCAACATTGTTTAACAAAATTATTACTTAGCGAAAAATAATTATGTTTCACTTTCAAATATATTTTGTTGATATGATCAACTATATTTGTTAGAACACCAGTGACATAGCCACGGGGGTCCAGACCTTTCTCCTAAAATGAGTAAAAAAATTCAAAAATAAAAGTGTCCACTCTTTTAATATTTTCCTATCGCATGCATAAGATATGAAATCAAATCTGAGCGCATACATTCCCCAACTCTTAAATTTTGTTATAAAAAACAAGTTTCACAAAAAAAAAAAAAAAAAAAAAGAAGACGTAATTGGGTTGTGCTTTTCCTATGAAAAAATGCCAAATGTCTTCGAAGAAGAGCATCGATTTGGATTAAAGATGCATCAAGTTTGAAATAGAAAATTTTTGAACTATTTTATGAAGTGTAAATGCATTTCCATTTAACATAGTAAATTTTATCTATATATTAAGTATAATTATCAATTTAATTTAAAATAAATAATAAACCATTTCAAAAAAAGCAAAAAAATAAATAATTAAAATAATATAGTAAATGGGTAATTTGCTTTATGTTTGTCTGCAAGTAAAAACTGATGTTTATTATTATTAGTTGCATTCTGTTCATTACTTTATTATTTTTCATTCTTTCATATTTTATTTTCATATTGGTCCCCGACACGACGACGCTTGGTTAAATTACTGCTATTATTTATAAGGCAATTTATCAGAAACCTCAAAAGCCGATAAATATATTATTTTAAACATTTTTTAGTCGGGTATTTTTAGTTCTTATTTTAGTTTTATTTAAGGTTTTTTTAGTCGGGGGTTTTTTAAATTTTTAATTTAGTTTCATTTAAAGTTTTTTTCAGTAGGCGATTTTTAAAATTTTTAATTTAATTTTTATTTCATGCTTTTTAAAGGCCAGAATTCAAACTTTCCCGGACGTGAAATTGTAACACGAGATTCTGTGCCACTGAATCTGCGTATTCTGACAATAGTTGCAATTCAAGTTATTGCTAACCGTAGTATGCAAGTTATTGCTCACCGTGATATGTAACTTATTGCTCACCGTATGCAACATAGTGTTGAAAAAGGTTTTGTTCACCGTGCAATTCGTAATTATGTTGCACAAAGTTATTGTAAATACGCGATCGTAATATACAGTCGGACCTCCATATATCGAAGTAGCAAATTGCCGGGAAAAAATTCGATATATAGAAACGATCTTATTTTAACATAAAAAAACTTCTAAATCATTAAAACGTGCATGAAACCCAATTTATAATTTAAACGAGCATTAAATGAAAGATAACAATAAAAATATTAATTTTGCAGAAATTACATTTTTGCGCCTTCATACATCTTCATTCTTCGGCAAATCAACTTGATCTGTAACATTAGGGGATTTTCGTTTTGACAATGGAATCGAGTGAAAAGTAAAAAATCAATCTACTTAACTTGAATGATTTTTACTGAAGCTAAAAAGACTAGGAATGATACTCAACAGACAAAAGGATAGCTTGAAACTGATTTTACAGTGATACTGGTTACAACTAAGATTTGAAATAAACTTGAGGGAATGTAAGAACTCCAGAACGGAACAACGACCGAACTACACACTCCTAAACCCCAGATTCCTCAAGTTTTGTAGCAACCTTTAGTGAACATAATTTTCTCCGCTAAGCTTCATTTTTCATGATACCAACAGTCTAAAGCAGAGAAAAACCTACGAGTATCTCGAAAAAAATTTCGATATATAGTAGAGACGTATCGAGTACACTGAAACTACTCGGTACCTCGGCCAATTTGCCGAGTACTTGGTACTCGGCCAAATTCTGATCAGATACTCGGCCAATACCGAGTAGTTGCAAAAAATTGAATATTGTCCAAGACAGATACTAAAATTTATAAAAAAAGAGCAAGAATTATATTCTGCAATTATTTACCATTAAAATTTATAAGTCAAATTTAAATTTTGAGAATAATGAAGTTTGTAATGCTTCAATGGAATAAATCTTTATTTTAATGTCTCCAAAGTTAATAAAACTTATTTATTAAAAATTATGCAAAAAAGAAAATATGGAAATATATAATGGTATAGAAAATATGGAATTTTTATATTAAAATTGGATTTTTGCTTCAACCAAAAATTAGTTATAAGAAATATAAAAATATTTTTGCTTAAAAAATAAAAGGAAATGAAAAAACGTTGAAAGTACAGTGCAGGAATACTGCAGACACATGTTTTGGCATTACAAGGAATTCTTTTTTTCAATGCACAAAATGGGGAGCTCGTGGATTTAAAGACAAAACTCGGACTTTTTTGTTGAATGTCTTTACATTCTTTAGCTCACATGTTATGCACTGAAAAAGACGTTCCTTGTAACGGGGGGGGGGGGGGCAGAAACATGTGTCTGGAGTGTTCCTGCACATTTGTTTTATCTGCTTTTAAAAATTATTTATAGTTGGCAGACTAGAACTATAATTGATTTGTATACAGTGAAAACCCTCCTAACGTACACCCCTCAAAGGCAGACACCCCTCTTATGCGGACAATTTTTAATTCCCCAGTTCCAATGCAAATAACATTCTTAAACCCCTGTCCTGCGTTCATCGCTCTATTGCGAACAAAAAAAAATTGTCCTGTTAGTGTCCACATTAGAGGGATTTTACTGTAATTTGCCTTAATTCCAACTTGATTAATCATACCTTTTATTTATTTTTAATTTTAAAAATAATTTTTTTGTAAAATTTTAGACAAACAAAACTGTTTATGTAATGCGTAATTAAATTTCAGCAGGAATTTAGTTTTAAAAACTATTATGTGGACAAGGAGGTCTATACTACTATTCCATTAAGTTCAAAATTCATCACATGCGTGTAGATGGTTCTTCTTAGAACATAATTGGTACTTGGTAACTCGGCCGAGTAGTGAAAAGCCGAGTACTCGGTAACTCGGTACTCGGCCGAGTAGTGAAAGGCCGGGTACTCGGCTACTCGGCCCAAGTGCTACTTGGTACGTCTCTAATTTTAAGATTCAAAAATATGTTATAATGCTTAGATAAGATGTGATTTTGTTTAATGCTTTGCTTAAAGATAAGGTTTCCATTATCATGTACGTTTTTAGTCTAAAATAATATGTTAACCAACTACTTTTCTGAACTATATTAGTCATGGCGTGTAAGAAAAACTCAAAATTTTTATTTTGTTCTAAACTAATTTTGGAGTAAAAGCAATATTACAAGAGTGAAAATCTGCATCACACACAGAAAGAGGGATCTATGTAGTTTTGCCTGTTGAGGTTAAGATAGTATAATGCAGTGTAGTTAAATTTAGAGCAATACATTTTAAAAATGCAAAATTAATTTATAAAAGTAAAATCAACTGATTTTAATTACTGATTTTGTTAAAAAAATCACTTAATACAAATCAATTGATTTAAATCAATTTTTTTTAAAAAAAATCACTTGATTTAGATCATGATTTTAATCACTATTTAAATCAAGCTGATTTAAATCAACAAGCCCTGATTAAACATGAATCTTGAGATACAATCAACTTATAAAAACCTATATTTACCCATAAAATCAAATATTAAATAAATATCTTTGTCATTTTTGGCCTTTACAACCTTCAGCAATGTGATAATGTTTGAGTGATTATGAAATTCTTGAAGATACGATATCTCTCGAAAGGTTCGCTAAAAAAGAAAATTTAAGAAATTAAAAAATTGAATGCAAAATGAAGTACATATGCAAGAAAAGTAGGTACAAAAGTTGCCAGGAGAGATGCATGACATCCGTTCTCTCCGGGGATTTAAAAAAAAAAAAAAAAAGAGGACTAGATAAATCATGAAAAAATGTGTTGGTCCAATATTCTTAACAATCGAAATAGTAATAGTTTTATTTCTATTATATGTCTTAAAATAATATTTTGGTTTGGAAAGAGTTAATTTTTTATAGTATTCTTACTCAATGCTAACTTCATAGAAAAAATATTGTAAATTAATCTTAAAAAGGTAAACACGATTATAATAAAAGAAAAAAGATAACATTAAAATGCATATTTGCAATAAACTAATTTATAAAAATTTGCAAATTTGTGCAATTTAACACTGCATTTTGTTTTCTACTTTTCAGCACAAATCCATTTTTATTTCATAATTAATGCTGAAATTACATGACTTCATAAGCTTTGGTTTAGAGACGTACCGAGTACTCGGTAACTACTCGGTACTCGGCCTACTCGGCCAATTTGCCGAGTACTCGGTACTCGGCCAAATTCTGATCAGATACTCGGCCAATAACAAGTAGTTGCAAAAAATTGAATATTGTCCAAGACAGATACTAAAATTTATAAAAAAAGAGCAAGCATTATATTCTGCAATCATTTACAATTAAAATTTATAAGTCAAATTTAAATTTTGAGAATAATGAAGTTTGTAATGCTTCAATGGAATAAATCTTTATTTTAATGTCGGCAAAGTTAATAAAACTTATTTATTAAAAATTATGCAAAAACTGTAAGTATAGAAAATATGGAATTTTTATATTAAAAATGGATTTTTGCTGCAAACAAAAATTAGTTATAAAAAATGTGAAAATACCTTTGCTTAAAAAGTAAAACAACCTTAAAAGTACAGTGCAGGAACTCTGCAGACACGTGTTTTGGCATTACAAGGAATTCCTTTTTCAATGCACAAAATGGGGGCTCGTAGATTTAAAGGCATCCGACAAAAGTCGTATTTTTTTGTTGAATGTCTTTACATTCTTTAGCTCACATGTTATGCACTGAAAAAGACGTTCCTTGTAACGGGGGGGGGGGGCAGAAACATGTGTCTGGAGTGTTCCTGCACATTTGTTTTATCTGCTTTTAAAAATTATTTATGTTTGGCAGATTAGAACTATAATTGATTGGTATACAGTGAAACCCCTCCTAACGGACACCCCTCTTATGCGGACAATTTTTAATTCCCCAGTTCCAATGCAAATAACATTATTTAACCCCTGTCCTGCTGACACCTCTCTATTGCGGACAAAAAATTTGTCCTGTTAGTGTCCGCATTAGAGGGATTTTACTGTACTTTGTTTTAATTCCAACTTGATTAATCATACCTTTTATTTATTTATTTTTAATTTAAAAAATTATTTTTTTGTAAAATTTTTGACACAAACAAAATTGTATATATATAATGCGTAATTAAATTTCAGCGGGAATTTAGTTTTAAAAACTATTATATGGACAAGGAGGTTTATACTACTATTTCAATAAGTTCAAAATTCATCACATGTGTGTCGGCAGTTCTTCTTAAAACATAATTGGTACTTGGAACTCGGCCGAGTAGTGAAAGGCCAAGTACTCGGTAACTCGGTACTCGGCCGAGTAATAAAAAGCCGAGTACTCGGTACTCGGCCAAAGTGCTACTCGGTACATCTCTAATATATAGATTTTTTCGATATATAGAAACAACTTTTCTATGTAATGAACATAGAAATTGGCTGGGATTTCGATACATAGAAAATTTCGATATGTGGAAGTTCGATATATGGAGGTCCGACTGTAGTTATTGCTCACCGTATGTAATATAGAATTGAAAAAATGTTTTTCCCCGTACATTTTGTAATTAAAGTTGTAATATTCTGTTGTAAAAAAGTTTTTGCTCACTGTGCACTTCAAAATTATGAAACACAAAGATAATATAAATATGTGATTGTAAAATATTTATTGCTCACCGTAGAATGACTGTTATGGCTCACCGTATGTGATGCAGTACTATTTATAAATTATTGCTTACTGTGCATTTCATAACTTATAGACGCAGTGAAAGGTTTTTTTTGTAAATTACATAATGCATCATTCAAAAAATGGAGATCTTTTTCACAGGAGGTGAAAAACATCTCGGCTCTTTTATGTAAATGCAACTTCTATCCACTTGGCGATGAGGAAAACACCGCATGGATACCATATATGGCATTGTATCGCAATGAAAACATTGAACCTGGCGCGGGAACTGATCCTTTCGCCAACAGAAAATCGACGGGACCTTTATTGAACTGCATCCCATGCAACGATTTATGCTTGATGAGAACCTAATTTCTTCCATAGCTGTTTGTGCAAGATGTTGCTTTCGCTTTTTTTTTTTTTTTTTTTCAAATTTGAAGAGTAAAATATAAATAATAAAATTTACGAAACTCGTTATGAACTTTCCTTTCACAGTTTGAAAACATATCCACATAAAATATAACGTTTAAAAAATGTTCCGAGAACAGTCGGATGTTGAATGTTCTATCGAGCAATTTAGGCAAGTAATTTTTGGGTAATTTAGATACAACCCTTCAATTATTATCCTTACTACGATAATAAAGGTTACGAAGCTCGTTATGAACTTTCTTTCACAGTTTGAAAACATATATATCCACATAAAATATAATGTTTAAAAATATGTTCCGAGCACAGTCGGATGTTGAATGTGCTATCGAGCAATTTAGGCAAGTAATTTTTGGGTAATTTAGATACAACCCTTCATTTATTATCCTTACTATGATAATAAAAGTAAAACTTACTTTCAAAGTTCGATGAAAACTCTTCCAATTTCCAATCTTCTAGTTTTTTTTTTGACGAACAGATCAGCCATTTCGATCGCTCCGCAAGACAGCACGAAACGCCGAAAGCGTATGAACATTGTCGACACTTGTTCACTCTCTTGAGCGACGCGTAGCATGCGCAATAAGAAAAGAGTTCGAAGCTCGCGAGTTTTATTCTTGGAAGTCACGCTTATTATATTTCCTATTTATACATGAATATTTATTAAACCATGTTCTTGAAACGTTAGCTGCAGTATTAAATGATTGTATGCATCTTTATTCATGAATTAGTGTTTGATAATGTGTTGTATTCTTATATGATGACTTGGGTATGTTCGTATATGATGACTCGTATTTCTCGTATGTTTGTATTTGATGCCACATTTACTCATTTTTGAATCAATTGTATTAAAAAAAAAATGAATACATTCAGAGTTTCATTTTTGAATACATTTTTTTTAACAGTGAGAAATGTAGTAGTTTTGTATAGTTACAGTATTAGGTATTCAAAAGTTGCTACCTTATTATCTTGGGCAAGTACTTTTGAAGTGTTCATATAGGAGTAAAAACTTGCCGATCAACAATGTTATCACTCAATGTGTATAATTTTGTTTTTTTCCCTAGCCAACTGTCTTTGAACTAATTTAATTCTATAGTATAGTAAATAAAATAAAGTTTTAGCTAACGAAACCTGTTGTTTTATTTTGAAAAGTTCTTGCTGTTGCTACGTCTAAGTCTTAGAAACGAAAGTTTCTGACACTGAAGAAACAACCTCAAGATTTGTTTAATTGGGCGATTTATTTCAGAAGAACCATTCACGGTTTTCATTTAGTTTGTCTTTTGTTTAGCGGACAATTTTATTTTTAATAGCTTGAATCATTAAGCAAACTACTTTTTATTTTAACGCAACATTTAGTCTTATTTAATAGTTCGTTTTATCATAAGTCCATTAATAAACAAAATAATGCATGGTATCGCCAAAAAAAAGTAATCTCATTGCAAGTTTATTCAAACTTGGCAACAGTAAATGAAATGAAAAATAATCGCCAAGATGAAAAATATGCCTTTTGAAACTCTACATCTGCTGCACTAATACCTGCAATACCTTTACTATATATATATATATATATATATATATATATATATATATATATATATATATATATATATATATATATATATATATATATATATATATATATATATATATATATATATTATGTATAAATATGTATGTAGTATGATTTTGAAATTTAAAGATTTTCCGTTTTCCTCTTAATAAAAATAAGAAATGTTTGCTTTTGATTTAATTGCTTGTACATTCAAACTTTTTACTTTAAAGAAGTCAATCTGTTTTAGCTTCCTTGAAAAGTTGAGTGTTCATAGTTCCTCCCTAATCAAAAGAAAGGTCATTTTCAGGGTCAAATATTTTATTCTATGTTGAAGGTGAAGACGTGAAAAGCAATATTGTTTCAAATGACGCACTATAACAAAAACATACCGCCATAAAAGTTGCATCATTAATTAATATTAAAAGTTCGATAGAAATGTAAAACTCGAAAAAGAGGAGCAAACATAAACGACATTTTCTTGTTTCGCCAAGGTAGAAATTAATAAAGTTGCCAAGTAAAATGACGCATCTATAGTAAAAAAGTCTTTTTGGCGGATTATTATTGATGAATTTTTTAATGTTGGTTTGTTTGTTTTTAGGATTATATAAATCAACTTTTTCTATTATTTAATGAATTAGTTTTTATTCGGCGGATTTTAAAAGGTTAATTTAATTGTTTGGTGGATTTTTTTTTTTCATTGTAAAGGAGAATTTAGTCTCATTTTATTGTTTTGTTAAAACTTAAAAAGAAAAAAAAAGAAAAGAAAATTAATTTGAGTTCCGAAATTTTGAATTCAAATTATGTTTACCGCAATCACGAACTGCGACAGGACCATACTCATTGGAGTTATTGTTTCTAGAAACGGCTCATATCCCCCCAAGCCTTCCCCTCCTCCTGGGCAGTTATGTGTGCATAGTTGTGTGTGAGCGTGCGTGTGTGTATTACATGGACGCCTTCGACCAGGAGAAGCGGATAGCTCAGGACTGGAGGAGCCACGCCTGCAGAGGTCGGTGGGCGGTGGTGCTGCAGAGGCCCCTGGTTCAAGCTGAAAAAGGAACCGAACGCCAAAGACGGCCAAGTGAGGACAATAAGCAATCGTGATTGCTCAAAAAAAAAAAAAAAAAATTAATTTGAATTTTGGCATCTTGAATTCAAATTATAGTTTTCGCAATCACAAGTGTGTGTATGTAGGCATGTGTGTTTGTGTGTGGGGGTATGTGTGTTTGTGTGTAGGGGTATGTGTATGTAGGCATGGGTGTTTGTCTGTGTGCTGGCATAAGTGTGTGGGTAGTTGTGTATATGAATGTGTGTATGTGTGTGGGGATGTATGTGTATGTGTGTGTAATCATATGTGTTTGTGTCAGTGTGTGGGGGTATGTGTGTTTGTGTGTGGGGGTATGTGTGTTTGTGTGTAGGGGTATGTGTATGTGTGTGTAGGCATGTGTGTTTGTCTGTGTGCTGGCATAAGTGTGTGGGTAGTTGTGTATATGAATGTGTGTGGGGGGTGGGGTATGTGTATGTGTGTGTAGGCATATGTGTTTGTGTCAGTGTGCAGGCATGAATGTATGGGTAGGTAGTTGTGTGTGCGTGCGTGTGTGTGTAGCTGCGTATGTATGCGCGTGTGTGTAGGACATGGATGCAACCTGGAGACGGCTTTCGCTAGAGGAGCAGCATCGTGAGGACCCGGTCGACGGTGACAGGGTGCGGAGGGTGGTCGTGGGAAAATGAAAAGATAGGACATCAAAACTGTCAAATGAGAACAATAAGCAATTCGGAACTCCAGCGCTCGAATACGCTACCTTGCGGTGATTTATAAAACTGCGAATGCAACTAAAACATTGCCACGTTGCGCTCCACGTGTATCTGTTGACGTAAACGCGGTCAGTTTGTTCTGAGTAACGCATTCAACATGTCTAAGAACGCCTTCAACAACAGAAATTAATTCGTCCCTTAGTAGTATTCTCGAGCTTCTCAAAATAATGTTAGTTTTCCTTATTTCTTTCAAAAAAGTATTAAATGGTGGAAGCGTAAACAAGAAAACTCTGAATTAACAAAACTGGATAACGTTATACCAGGTAAAATTTTTTTATTGTTTTGTATGAATTTGTAAGAATATGAGTTTTTTTTAATCTTAAATTAATTTAACTAATCATATTTTTACAGCAGCATTTAGTTGGAATGGACAGTATGCAAAATATTTTCTTGAATTTATTATCGTAGAACAAAATGAAAAATGTTTAACCGAGAAAGAATTTACTTTATTCCTTTTATTCTCAGCTGAAAGGTTTCGCCAAATTTGTTTAGGGTTATAGTTTTGGAATTGTGCGAGCAAAGTAGCCTTGGCGAAATTTCGCGTTTTTAGTCAAACCATATTTAATTTTTATCATGAGTGGAATAAAATGATAGTAAGATTACAGAATTCGATAAGTAAAAAGAAATAATGGTCAATCAACGGAAAAGAAAACTATCACCACATATAAACTGTGAGTACACATTTTATTTATTTTGTTCTGAGTGAATTTGAATAAATATCAGTTTTTCAATTCGATGAAAAAAAAAACGAACTTAACATTATTGACTGGACACTTTTCCTTAACCTAATTCCACATAAATGATTTAAATAACCTTTGTTACTACAGTATCCTACTGAAATAGAAAGTATGCAAATAAATTTTTTTGAAAATATTTATCGCAGAACAGTTTGAAAAATCCAGAAAGAACGTTAAGAATTTGAACAATAAAAAATAAAAGTTCGCCAAAAATCTGTTTATAGGGTTATGGTTTTAAAATTGTGTGAAAGAATAATGTATCTTGACAAGATTTCGCATATCAGGTAAATCATTTCCATGACGAATGAATTAAATGCATGATTTTTTTGGATATCCAATCATATAGTCATAGAAATAAATTATCTAGTGTTAAACGTCACTCTTGACAGTCTGCCACGTATGTGCACTATGTGACAAAAATGTCAACAAATGCGGGAAATGTCACGAAACTGAACTGAATATGTACTAATGTATAGAAAAAACGGTACAAAATGAAAATGCCGTTCGAAGCGAACCAAAAATTTATGAATTCCGAATTCAACATCGTGAAAATGGCTGCTTCAGAACAACTTACTGTGTGTTCTGCATTAATTGTTTACTTTCGTAATACTTTTTGGTTTCTAATCTCTTTCTATATGGGTCAGAATAACCAAAAGACTTTGAAAAATCTTTTCAAATGAATAAAGCGAAAAAATCATACATAACAACAAAAATCACAACACTTTTAGCATTTTCTTCGTTACCACATGCGTTTGTTTTAGTTTTTAATTCCGGCATTAGACAATGACTGCAGTGCCCCCTATAGTTCGTTGGAGTTGCGAATCGTGATTGCTCAAAAAAAAAAAAAAAAAAAAAAAAAAAAAAAAAAAAAAACGTACATAGATTCGCCAAAGTTCTTTCTATATAATTTATGCTAAAACTTGAGGTAAAGAATAGCATCGAAAATTCTCGCCAAGTTAAAAATTGCGTCAAAGAAAATCATTCTAATTTTTTTTTTTTTTTTGTAATTTTGGGAAAATATCGCTTACTACGGATTTTGAATCCACCTTTGATTTTCTGTTTTGAAATATCAAATACTTGGAGGTTAAAAGAAGCGGTGATAAAAAAAATTTAACATGTAATAGGATTTCCGTAACACTAGTATGGCTGACGATCGGCCGACGCATGATGACGTCATTTTTCAGTTCACAGGCATTGACTCTAGTGCGGTGATGCTCTTGGCCAATCCGGTCGTATTTCATGTTTTGATCGTAACGCACGTGACTTTCCCCATCACGAAAGTTATGCTTTGATTGGAGCGTCGTTTGCTGCTGAACTAGAACTACCGCGGTGTAACCACGAGTGTTCGGTAACACAGCTGTTCTACCAGGCGGTGTAACCGGTGGATCGTTTCCGAACGCAGCCTTGTTTTAAGCAACCGGTTAGTAACCGCCGCGATATGCGAACGCAACCATTAGCTAAAATATCTCGACAGTTGAATGAAGAATTTACGTTGGCAACAGTAAAATACAACGTGGTTGCGGTTGCCATAGTTTTTTTAGCATAGGATTGTAAACACTACATGGAGATGGAATCTAGAGTGTTTATTTCAGCAGTGTTGGGTATGTTTTTCTCTCTTTTTTTGAATTATGACTAGCAAAAGGAAAGCTGAAACCCCTAACATAACTGGTAAAGACAAGGACCGTCGGAAAAACGAAAAAGTTTATGAATCCAGTGCTAATGTTATTGAAAAAGACAATTATGCTTTGAAAACAGGCTGTGATAAAAGTAAGATAATAATATCAGGCTTAGCAGACAAAATTCCTTCTAACAAAACTAAAGAATTAAACTAAGAATTAAAAAAATAACTATTAAGGAAGATGAAATTTATTTAACCGGCAAAAACAATTTAATTATCACCACTTCAAACATTAATACAGTTAGGGGAGATTAGGGATGGATGGGACACTGGGATGGATGGGACTCCTTCAATTATTCTTAAAATAAACATTGTTTTCGATTTTCGACTCTTCCACTAAATGGAGCAACCATAAAACCATGTTTGTTGCTATAAATCATTTTAGTTGCAGAGTTCTATGAATGTATACCAGAAAAAAGCTATTTTACAACACCAAAAGTAAATAACTACTTTGTTTTCAAGGTAAGTTTTCAATCTTATTTATTGATGTTAACATAATTCTTTTTGCTGTTTTATACACCTAATAATACAGCTTTTATAAAGTAATAGTTAAGTTAAACCTAAAAGTAGCATGCTTCTAGTAACAAGATATTTTACTGAAATGTTGTGTAAAGGGAGGGATGGGACAGTATGGTTTAGGGAGGGATGGGACATCCTTCCCTTTTAATATCTGCAGCTAAATAATTATACTGATTGTCCAAATTTTTTAATATTTTATTTTTGGCATACTATCTTGTTTTGGAATTGAGTTGCAGAATAAAAAGCTATTGAAATTATCAACTTGATATACAAGAATATTATCAACTTCTATGATTTTTTTCGAAACTAATTTCTTTACATTGAAAGTTTACAGTAGTATGACTAAGTTTTGCTTACTCCTGTAATATTTATCAATGTAATTATTACTTTTATGTACTATATAATATACATTCAATCAATTGGTTAGCTGTACTTCTTTGTAAGAAGTATAACAGTGGTTTCATTACAGGTTGTTTTCTCATGAAGCACATTATACGAAGAAAAAACATATTGTTTACCAAAATGTAGTGTATTTTTGTAAAATGAAATTTTATATTGGAAAATAACATCCAGTTACTCAAATATAAACCATAAAATAAGTACCTTTTTAATGACTCGTGTTAAAGTTTCAGACTAATTAATTTTGTTTTTCTGATTAGACATTTTAAAACACTAATAAATAAAAATAATTGATGAATGTATTTTATGAATTGAATCGGGCCCTGATAATAGAACTCTAAGAATTTCAATTATGTTGGAAGAGTTGAAAGCAAGGATAATGATGATACCTTTCAAGTACTCTTTATGAGGAAAAATGAAAAAGGAAATTTTATCTTTTCACAAAGAACAGATAGTTCTGTGATTGATAAAATAGACATTATTGCCAAGTTGCCCCCACCAAATACGGTTGGTGGAACTAGTCGAGCACAAAAATTTTTTATTTGATGCTGATTCATTAAAGTATAACGTTAGATAAAATAGATGTTCCCAATGTTCAATAAACCTTACATAAATAAATGACATACTGTCTTTGTCATTTTTCATAATATTTTTGAAAACTACGTATATATATTTTAACTTCCAAAAATGTCCCATCCCTCCCTTACATGAGGGAGGGATGGGACATTTTTACTGCTATTGTAACTGTCTTCAGAAATGACCATTTTAATAATTACCATGAAATTTATATTTTTTAAATATATTAAAATGTTTCAACTTTCATGTCTGAAACTTTCAGTGTTATACCAGTAGAAAATAATTTATAAGAAATATTTTTGTGAGAACTGTCCCATCCATCCCTAATCTCCCCTATCAAAGCTACGAAAATAAAATCTCTGGTCAACACTGGAGTTAGCATCAGGCTAATTGAAGAAACTTTAAGCAGCAAATACGTTGTCAAGAATACTGATACGGAAATCTCATTAGAATATATAGCTAATGCCTTGAAAACAGAAGGGATTTTTGTTTCACAAATTATAAGTTTTAACAAAAAAGGATCAGAAGATCCAAATCCAGTTATACTGGTTAAGGAAATAGGGAAAACAAATAGACAGAGTTATAAAACAGGAAGACTAATTTTTAGAACACATAATTAGAATTGCATTGAAAAGCCTAAAATCAGGGTTGGCAAAAACCCGGGTTTTTTAAAAAAAGCCCATGGACCTAGGGTTTTTTAAATAAAACCCAACTAAAATTGGGTTTTTTTAAAAGAAATGTGTTTTTTTTGTCTGCTTTTAGGGAATATGTGGGGTATTTGTAGCGTAAGTATATGGACAAAGTGCAAAAATTGTCTAAAAAGACAAAAAAACCCCCCAAGAATGGTGAAGTTTCAGATTTTTTTAATTTTCATTATTACCAACAGTTATGGCAAAGTTACCCCTCGAGTGATAAAATCTATTGTTCGTTTTTAATTACTTTATTTTTTTTTTACATTTTACTTTATTGTATTTCATTTTGTTATGCAAAACTACTGTAGAACCTCAAATAGTTTAAAACCCTTTTTACTGAATTCCAGCTTAATCCAAGACATTTCTTTGAATTTTATGTTGCTTGTTTTTCTATTTCTGTGTACAGAGTAAGAAATATTAAACTTTTTGGTAAGATAAGGAAAATACTGTACCTGTTCTGTTTTCTGTCGATCGTTTGAAAAATCTGTTTATTTCTAAAAAATATACCTTGTGTTTATTCCAGATTTGTGACATGTTGGTTAGCAGAAAATAATTCACATTAAAGCCTTTTAACTAGATTAGTTTCCTCTGTACAATCTACTACAGATATTGAGAAATTCAGACGTGACAAGACTTGGTCAAGATAATTTGAGTTATTTATTGACCAGTTAAAGAAAAAAATTAAATACATTTATTTAAAATCTTTGAAGCATTTTTTAATGCCATTAAGAGTTAAGAAATACTATTAAAGTTCAAAATTCATTTTTT
This sequence comes from Uloborus diversus, assembly GCF_026930045.1. Taxonomy (NCBI): domain Eukaryota; kingdom Metazoa; phylum Arthropoda; class Arachnida; order Araneae; family Uloboridae; genus Uloborus; species Uloborus diversus. The sequence goes on along the minus strand of NC_072739.1, from coordinate 54,428,772 downwards.
ATGTTCATTGTCTGTGCTGAAGAACGAATAAAAAAGAAGTTTAAATCGTAAAAGTATTTAAATTAATTAATTTTTTTAAAACTTCTCAAGAAAATTTTAAAAAACCCAAAAGTGGGCTAAATAATGGGTTTTTTTAAATGGGTTTTTTCAAAAAAACCCATTGGGTCCAATTGGGCCAACCCTGCTAAAATCTGCTACAACTGTATGGACATAGGTCATCAAAAAAACAACTGCAAAAGCAAAGAATAGTGCAGAGTGTGGGGATAATCACAAAACGTGTGATATAACTCCGAAATGTTTTAGATGTGGCAAAAGCCATGTAGCAACCGACAAAAGCTGCCCAATCTATAAATCAATTCGGACTCCTAAAAATGGACCCTTCACAAAATTCCGAACCTTCAAAAACGCACATTTCACCAAAACTCCCAGATTAGCAGTCGATAAACGTTGTTTTATCCTCCAACCATCCAGCCACTCTGAGCAGAATGAGGTGCGCACATGCGGTTTAATATCAAATCCGAGGAAGGAAGATGTTTGCTGTTTGCCTCACGCCTCTCGCTGATTGGAGGAATATTGAGTGCGCAGGTGGCTACCGAGTAAAAATTGTTGGCGGGTGCCTTGTTGCATATGTGTTTGTTGTTTCATTGAGTTAGATGTCTTAAACTTCGGAAAGTTTTGATTTCTACTCTCAAATTTATTAAAGAATGATAAATATCACTTTAAGTTGCTTTTAGCCATGTTTTCCTTTTTACTGTACTAGAATGAACAATAATCATGTTTTTTGGCCATTTTATAAATTTCGAACAGAAAGCGCACGGAGCGATAATTCTGATACTGTTGTTCGATTAAATCCTTTCTTCTTTTGTAGCAAGCTTAAAGTATCATTTATTATTATTTTTCTAGAAGGAAAATAATTTAGTTTTTTTTGAAAAATCACATATGATTTGTCGAAAAACTGTACGTAATTGGCTTTTTTTTTCTTCGCAAAATTCCTAAAAATGGAGAAAAATTCCTGTATTGACCCCTGCCCTTATCCCCAAAAAATTAACTTATACTTCACTCTCTGATTAAATATTTCTGCAGACAAAAATACATTACAATGAATGAAAGTTAGTTTTTGGCTAACACTTTAAAAATTTGGCTAATTTACTGGCTAACGATTCGAAATCCTTAGCGCGATCCCTGAGTTGCTTTGAACTCCATCTTCACTGGAGACTTTAATGGCAGGAGCCGCACATTTGGAGATCGTCTCACCAGCTCAAGTGGAAGAAAACTGTCAAACTGGATTATTGAATCTAGTGTTAATAAATGATATAATTCCCACTAGAATCAACAAAGACATTGACGATGGGATTTTAGACTTAACACTTATTTATAATACCTTCGCGGCTAAATTCATATGGTCAAATATTGAAGAATCAGGTACTAGTGACCACTATCCAATTTTAATAAAAGGTAACATGAGCATCAACACCAACACCAAAAAAAAAAAAAAAGTTATGTTAATTGGGATTATGTAACAAGAGACCTAATGCAAAAATTTGGAAATCAGAATTCAGCTTTTGTAGACAGTCAAGATGACGCCCCTTCCAAAATCCAGAATTTGGATCTTGACCTAAACAATTTTAACAAAACGATTAAAAACGTTATTACCTCCGCCATAGTGTCAATTACTGTACAAACTACAAAAATGGGTGGTGGAACCTTCAATGCACCAAAAAGAAGAAATTGAGGGACAAATTCAGAAAACTTTTAAAAAGAACACAAAAACTGGAGAATTGGATCAATTTCAAAAAAGCCACAGCCATATTTTAAAAAAAAAAATGTTAAAAGGACTCAAAAGGAATTCTGGAGAAAAATTAATTTCAACATTAGTAGTCCAAAAAATTTTTACTTGAATTTTAACAAAATTAAATACCTTACAACTAGAGACGTACCGAGTACTCGGTAACTACTCGGTACTCGGCCAAATTTTGATCAGATACTCGGCCAATACCGAGTAGTTGCAAAAAATTGAATATATTAAAATTTACAAAAAAGCTCAAGCATATATAATTTTCTGCAACCATTTACAATTCAAATTTAAATTTTGAGAATAATGAAGTATGAAATACTTCAATGGAATAAATCTTGGTTCGAATGTCTCGAAAGTTAATAAAACTTTTTTTGTTAAAAATTGTGCAAATATGGAATTTATGCTACAAACTAAAATTAGTTATAAGATATATAAAAATACCTTAGCTTTAAAAATAAAAGGAAATAAAACAACGTTAGAAGCACAGTGCAGGATCACTGCAGGCACGTGTTTTGGCGTTACGAGGAATTTCTTTATCAATGCACAAAATGTGAGCTCGTTGATTTAAAGGCATCCGGCAAAAGTCGAATTTTTTGTCGTATGCCTTTACATTCTTTAGTTCACATGTTATGCACTGAAAAGACGATCCTTGTAACACAGAAAAAACGTGTCTGCAGTGTTCCTGCACATTTGTTTTTTTGCTTTTAAAAATTATTTATGTTTAGCGAACTAGACCTATAATGAATAAATTTGTATAATTTGTTTTAATTCCAACTTGATAAGTCATACCTTTTATTTATTTATTTTTAATTTAAAAAATATTATTTTTGAAAAATTTTGTAGTTAAATTTCAGCAGGAATTTAGTTTAAAAACTATTATATAGACAAGAGGTCTATACTACTATTTCAATAAATTCAAAATTCATCGGTGTGTGTCGGTGGTCCTTCTTTCAGCATGATTGGTACTGGGAAACTCGGCCGAGTAGTGAAAGGCCGAGTTACTCGGTAACTCGGCCGAGTAGGGGAGAGGAGGGAGGATTGGGACAGTGGGAGGAGTGGGACAGCTAAAATTATGGCAAATCACTTTATTTTATTATCAGTTTGACCACTAGAAGGCCTGTTTATAGCTTCTTTTTATTTCCTACTTGCATTTTATCCATCATGAAGTTTCAGTTAATAATTGGAAAAAGTTAAATTTCTCACCACCAAAGTAAGTTTCTAATCTATTTTTAGTTTTATTTCTTTATTGATGTAATTTGTAAAACTAACATAATATATTATCATTGTAATCTTAAGTATATTATGTATGCTTATCTGCAATTTAATTAAGCCTAAAACCAGCATGGTTTATGTGACAAGTTATTTTTTAGAAGCAATGTGTAGAGGGAGGAATGGGATATGCTCCATAAATATGTCTCTTCTGTAAAGGGGCTGTTCAAACATTACGTAAGCATGTTTTTATCAATTTTTGACCTCTCCTCCCCCTTGTCAGCAGAAATATGCAAATTGCAAACCCCCCTTAATAATAACATAAGCTAAATGTCTTACGCAAGCATCACTCAAACATTCCCCCTTTCTGTTGTCAGCAAAAATAAGCAAATTGCTAACCCCCCCCCCCTAACTATGTTGCAAGAGTGGAGAGCATTTATGATACTGAAAGCTACAATGCAAAATTTATGAGAAAGGACATGAAATTTTAATTTTCCTCAACAGGATGACTGTAGCATTATAGATAAAACAGATATTATCATGAAATTACCGCCACCACAATTGGTTGGTGGGACCAGTAGAGCACAGTCTTGTTTCTCTTTTAAAGTGGACCTTTCTAATTATGACATTCTCTAATTTTTCTGTAATTTTCAAATGTGTCCCACTCCTCCCATACTCATGTCCCACTCCCACCCAGGAGGGAGGAATGGGCCAAAATTCTTGAAATTTGTAATTAGTCAAGTGTAAAAATAATAAAATGTTTAAACATTGTGTATATTTTTAAAATGTAGTTATAATATGCAAGTTTATTGTGTGAGCTTTTGCATTAATGAATAAGTAGAGGATTATGAATAAGAATCATTTATGTGAAAAATCCTCCCTCCTCTCCCCTACTCGGTACTCAGCTACTCGGCAAAAGTGCTACTCGGTACATCTCTACTTACAACTAATGATATCGTCAACAGCAACTTAATCATTGAAAACGAAGGCCGCAAACTTATGAATGCTAAAGACCAGGCGGATCTTTTTATCACATATTTTACAACTAGAAAATATGAAGATGACTCAATTGTTTATTTAAATTCATCCCCTTCCTATAAGTTTCTTACCTTATCACATAACATTGGAACCGAAGAAATTATTGCTAAAATTAGACCTTCAAAAAATAAATCACTTGGAACTAATGGAATTTCGTCAAGAACATTGAAGAATATCCCAATTTATCTGAATGGAAAAGCTTGCATCTATTTTCAATAGAAGTATTAAAGAAGGTATTGCCCCAGAAATTTGGAAAGCCTGTAAAATTATCCCAGTTAGAAAACAAAATAAAGACCCGTCCAAATTTGCAAGTTACAGACCCATATCTTTAACCCAAAATACATGTAAAATTCTTGAAAAGATTATCCAAAACAGATTAAACAGTTGGGCAAATGATAAGAAAAATTTCGGATAAAAAGACCCCCTTATTATCCGATGGATTCAAAATTTCCTTCACAATAGAAAATTTTTGTACATTGGAAAGGAGTACAATCTACATGTAAATATACAAACTGCGGTCTGCCCTAGGGGACCGTTCTTTCTCCCTTTTTATTTAATTGCTACTTCACGGACCTAGTTGATTATATTCCTGATGCTAATATATTTGGCTATGCCGATGACTTCTCTTTTGTTGTCACCGGAAAAGTAAACAAGAAGCAGACTAAAAAGCTCAACAACACAATTGAAAATTTGGAAAGTTGGTTCAGAGAAAACAAATTACAAATTTCAATTGACAAAACCATTATCGTTGATTTCACTCCATCAAGCTCCAAAAACACTGATAAATTTTTCATGTAAGGTTCTGAGATAAATGGAGCTCCGATCACAAGATCCTAGGTAGTGATTACCAAAATAATTTAAAATGAAATGCTCACACTCTTTCTTTAGAAAAAAAAATCTTCAAAACCTCCAATATCATCAAATGGATTACAAACAGAGTTAACGGCATCAGCACCAAAAATAGTATCCAAATCATTAAATAAACACTTGTTGCACAATCTAACTATGGCAGCCACATTTGATTAAACAATACTAAGAACTGTACAATAATTAACACTCTAGAGCACACAATTATCAGGAAAGCCTTGGGCGTCAACACCTTTGCCCCTAATGATTTGATTAGAGAACTAACTCAGATTGATACCATCAAAATCAGATCCAAACGGAAAGCTGTCATTTTTCATATAAAACAATACTTTAAGAGGAATAAAAACTACAGAAGCAAGTGAGACAATAGGAAAAAACTGGAAAACTAACAAAGATGAAAAGGAAATTTACAAACATATAATGAATTTGATTGGAAACCTTAAAATTGAAGACTACTGGCTCTGTAAAGAAAGATATGGAAGCTGTTTCCATATCGCCTATCTATTTGCGTGGAAACTCCGGAAAGAAGAAGAAGATGGAATCTATGAAACTCACTTAGCAGAAAAACATGATACTTTCTAACTTGTAAATTCACATTATTGATGCTCTGTATGATCTACTATGGCTCTGACCACAGATAACTGGGTCAAATGTAATGATTGTGATGTTTTAATACATTCCAACGACCAGCGAGAGCACAGTGAATTTTGTACTAATTCAATTCTTCCTCATGCATTTATAAGAAAAGGGGTATTGCACTCTTTTGTCAAGAAATTTACTGGTTTGTATTTTATTAGATTTTTCTTTTCAGGAAGTGAGTTTGAACCAAACTAGTGCAATGTAGCATTTATTATTTCAAAACTTAAGATATTATATTAACCTTTGAATTGAAACATTCATAAATACATTTTTGTTTTAAATTGATGTTGATTTTGAAAAACTGCTCGAAGCATGTACCAACATGTTCTCAGCTGGCAGGATATTAAAACCAGTAAACCCTTAAAATTTTTTTGCATAATACAGATTAGTTGGACATAAGTATTTTACATTAGTATTAGGTACTTTTGTACCACTGTAGCTACAGATTTTGCGGTTTCCCTTTGTTGTCAAAACAAGGAACATGCAAACTACAAAGCGCTGAGTAAATGCTCTTTTATTGCCGCATTAGCTCAACTTCTGTTGCGGTGGCGTTAATGTGTAAGAACCTAGTATTATTTTAAAATGTATGAACCAGAGCTTGAATATGTTATGATCCACCTTTTTTTCCTTGATCCTATGAAGCCATTCAGTCAAAATGTGACATTGTTAAGGTATACCATTTTTAATTTTAGTTACTGTTTTTATGCAAGATTAAGTAGATCAGATTTTATCCTGATATGTGTGACTAGTTTGACAAATCATGGAGCTTTTTTTGTCCCTTAAATATTTTTTTATCAAATCGCTGGACTTGGCGACTTCATTTTTTCTACTTAGGCAAAAATAGAAAACATGGCAGGTGGTAGCAAATACTATTGTTGCCATAAAATTGTTAAACGATTGCAAACTATAAAATAGTTAGTTTGAAATAGGAATAACTTTTTTTTATGATCGCCAAGATTAAAAATGTTAACTTATAACAAAAAAGTACTTTTTTTTTTTTTACTCAGCCTAGCAAATCTTTTTTCAAATGCTATATAGACCTTTAGAATTTTTTTAAAAAAATACTAATTTATTTATTTTCAGGTGATGTGAAATATTTATTGCCGAATTTCAAGAGTAACCTTCTACTTATGCATCCTTCCACGATGAAGTTACTGAAATTTGTAAAAGGTTGTTGGCTTTTATTGAAGAGTGAAAAAGTTTGCCTTATTTTGAAGTGCTGGCCATTGACGAAAATTGGGCCTAACCAATTTGTGATGCCGTCATTCTCTGTCTTGGACCATTATATGAAAAACAGTTTTGAAATTTCAAGATATTATGGAGAAATAGATATTGCTGATAAAATCATTTTAAATTTTGAAGAATCTAACCCATTCATGGATTCAAAACATTTTAAAGATTCTATTAAAAAAATATTAGGTAAATAATTAGTTTTCTTCATTCAAAATTGTAATTTTATTCTAATTGCATTTGATTGAATGCTGAGATGACCAGGGTTGGAAAAAAAACTTTTTTTTTGAACCCCCCCTCTACCCCCCAAAAAAACCTTTTTTTTTGGTTTAAACTGGGTTTATTTGGTTTTAATTACTATTTGTAAGAAAAACGATTTTATTTTGGAAATTTATGAAGATTTAATGATTTAATTGATAATGAAGTTTTAATTACTCACATTTGTACTTAATTACTGGATGATTATTAATTAAATAATTAAAATAAAATCTCGTAATTTCATTTCCTCATAGGTATCGCTTTCCATAGAAGAAATATTGTTTGAAAATCTTTAACTTCTAAAAAAGTACCATAAATTTAGTAAATAGAGCTTGGCACAGATGAAAAACCAAAGAAATAATTTACTGTGAGAGTTGAGACATAATTATAAATAACCAAGAATAAAACCTTGCAAATCAGTTTTCTTATAATTACAGCTTTCTGCGATAAATATATAAGTAAAAGTGAAATTAAAATCAAGTACTCTAAGCATGGAAAGTATTTTGCAGTACCTAGAAATGAATCACAAGTCTGATACACATGACTCAACTTTAAAAACCGAAAGATTAAACCCATATTTTGTTTGCAGGTAAAAAAAGTTATAAGTAAATATAAATATGTAATTTACGTAAAGATATCATTGAAAAGGCTTTTACAAAATTTTTTAAAAAGTGAACATAGAGCTACAAATACTTTCTGCTTTCAAAATTTTATAAATCTTTCTTTTTCCTGATTCAAACTGCATCGTCTATTGTGGATATCAAAAAGTGAAAAGTTTTTTTTTTTTTTTTCTTGTCATTTAAATGTTTTACAGAGTTTAGATTTATAAACACTACAAAGTGCTTAAATGATTCATGATTTATCTCTATAACTCTTAACTAATTAAGCAAATTTGGTAGTAAAATAAAATTTTGGCTGAAATATGCTTTTTGTGCAATTTTGAAATGTAAAAGAAAGATAAATGAATAGATAATGACAACAAACTACTAGGATTTTCTCTTTATCTAATTTTAACCTAAATTTAATGTGTTCCAACTATTAGAAAAACATAGTTGGTCTGCCTTATATTTATGCACATAATAAGAAAAGTTGCATTGATTTAAGAAAGGAAAGAAAAGCTAATCTGGAAAATTTGCATTACATTTTTAAAAAAAGTTTGCAAAACTATTTATATGCAATTTATCTCGAAAGCTTTGCTGGTTACTTTGCATTAATTGGATTTTACATTTTCCAATCATATACAAAATTCATGGAAACATTTGGGGGAAAACAATTTAGTTCTTCAAAAAAAAAAAACCACATATGGTTTAAACCAACGTAGTTTAAACCAATTAACCCTGGAGATGACTAGAAATATGTTCCCTGTAGCCAATAAAAAAATTAAGTAATTAGCCAGCTATCTTTGCCTCTTTTTATCTGAATCAAACGGCCTCTCTTCTACCCAGTGAAGGGCGGAACTGGAGAAATTCTTCGGTCGCTGTTGGCCAGTAGTAATAATTTCATTAGTGACCATGCTTTTTCTCTGTTTGGTATTCCAAGTACAAAAAACTATATGCTTTTAAAAAGTAGTTGACATCAATAATCCTAAATGAAGCCTAATGACTTTGCAGATCTGGGTTCAAAACCCAGATTGGTTTCATCCCTTCTAGGCCCCAGTAGCAGAAACTTTCTAGCCAGTCTGCGACACTGTTTTGGCAGAAGTTTTCATAAAATACACAAGTCCCTTGAAAGATCAAGATTCAGATATGTCCTAACTGGCCAGTGGCCACTAGACCCGAAAAACTTAGTGGCCCCCAGCATCGCCAAGTTTTAAAGTATAAAAAGGGGGGGGGGGGGGTCACTACTTTCATAAAAAAAAATAGAACTCTGCACACTATGAAAAACAATTATTCAATTCATATTTATTTAAATGTAGAAAATTCAAGTTAAAATAGGTTTTTGAATTTTTTTTCAAAAAATGAATAAATAAATAAATTAGTGAATGGAGAAGTTGGCAGGAAACAGCATTTTAGATGAATATTTTGGTTTATAGCAGACTTCCAAAGCAATGACGATCAAACACAATTGTGCAGATAATAATTCATTTTTCATGAAAATAATTTAAAAATAAATAAATAAAACATGATTTATTGTATATTTTCTGTTACCTTCAATAGTTTGTATTGAAGTAAACTGATCAAAACTTGATCTAATCCTTTTTTTGAGAACTTAGGCAAGTAATAATCTTGTCTATTTAAAACTTGCAAATGACCAAACATGGCATCTACGCGAAAAATTCAATGATTATAAACAGATTTTTTTTTATTTGTGAATTAGTAATAGAGAGAGATTCAAAATAAAAGAAATAGTCAGTTTTTAGCACATTACCCTCTAACTCAATGAATATAGAATAATATTGTAAAGATAAAGTTTTGCATTTTTCAAGACAATAATTAAGAACTATCCGAAAAAATGGCACATTTTACACAATTTTCAACAACATGAATTGCAATAAACATCCAATTCCGTTTTTGAAAACGTAGGCACTTAAAGAGTCTTGCGTACCAACATCTTGGGAATGACCAAACATGGCGACTACGCCAAAAATTAAGCTCTTAATTTCTGAATTTGTTGCTAAAAAATAATTTAAAAATAAAAATCCTCTTGAGACTACACTTAAGTTGAAAAGTTTTTAGCGCTTTTGCGTCCAAAGCAATGAGGATAAGGTGAAATTTTAAATATAAAATTTTTCATTTCTCTAGAAAGCTATTTTAAAAAAAATCCAAAAAAAAAAAAAAAAGATTTGCTGCACATTTTAAGTTATTTTTATTAGTTTGCCGTTAAATGAAACATCCAATTCTCCTTTGTTTTGGAAAATGTAGGCACTTAAGCATCTTATCTACTTCAATCTTATGAATGACCAAATATGGCGACTATGTTTCTAGCTGAAATGCTGAAGCATCCATCGCTTTTCCGGTGAAAAAACGAGCTCCGAACGATCTTTTTGCCAAGTTGTATTTCTTTTTCTTACTTTTATTTATTAATTTTTTCTTTCTTTTTGTTTTTTGGTAAAATTATCTGCAGGCTGCTGAAAAATCTGCGACGCACGTCTCGCAATTTCTGCTACCTGGTCCCAGTGGCTTGGGAGTGAAAAAAAGCTGAATATGGAAGTAATTGGTGGAAAGCTGGAAATTGCTTTAATATGTGCCGTATGGGTCTGGAATGGGTCCCCCTTCTTCCCAGTGAGCTTTAGCCATTGTGCCCACATTAGTGACAAAAACACTTGTTTATTCATTAATATGACATTAGCTCAAAAATTTTTCTTGCAATGGCCATAGATATAGGCAGATTACTTGTAGAAATTAAAATTCTGAAATAAATGAGTACCTACAATATTTGTTAAATACTAAGCGCCCAACTTAATTTCAAAGTTAGGCTAAAATCGCCAATTAAAGGCTTTAAGCCTGAATGTACCCTAATAGAGAAAGACATCCAGTGTAAAAAGTTACAAAGAATATATTGTGTACATGTGGGTCACCTTAAATGATACACAGAGCAAGACTTAAACATTTGAAAACATGCAAAAGTTGAACAGTGCATAGCATGGTGTTAGAAAACAACATAAATTTTCTTGCTTAACTTTGTTATATATATGTTTATGAACTTAGATGGTTTTGAAATAAGGACATAGATGAGATTCAGTAAGATTAAGTTTAATAGTGCTGCGTCATAAGCACGCACCGCATGATGGATGATGAAGTGAACAACAACGTTGGTCAGGGAGCGGTTGCAGTTAGAGGTAGAATAGCGATTCCGATTAAATAGATACATGACTAACTATAATACATGACATCTCCCTTTTTTTTTTTTTTTGGAAAAAAACACGTATATATATATATAAAGAACACACAAAAGTAGTTGAAGAAAAAAAAAAAAATTCCGAATATAAAATACAGGTGAAATCAAATATAATAATAATAAGAAAAATTACAATTATCATCATTATTATCTAAATACCAATGTTTAATTGTCTCTGAACCTTGATGGGGGTTTAATTAATCGGCCCGTACGGGTCGTTAAGGTTGTAGCAGCAGGAGTCTGAGTCACAGTACAAGAGCTAGGTGTTACAGTTACTGGAGTAATAATCTGGTTGGTTGTTGGGACTACAAACAGATCCTCTGCCGTTGATTCATTGTTGATGGGCTGTGCAGATCTAAAAATTTTAATGTGAAAACGATTTCTTCGATAAACTCTACCGTTCTCAGCTCTCACGCAGTAAGACCTAGGCTGAGGTCCAACCTTGCAAATTTTTCCTTTGCACCATTCTTTATTATGCTGAAACAATACTACTTGGTTATTATGCAATGGCTCTAACGGGCGTGTATGCAGGTCATATTTATGTTGACGTTGTTGCCTCAGATGTAGACGATTTTGGACATCACTACAGTCGTAATGAGGTTTGAGCAGTGACGGTAGAACTGGAATCAGGGTGCGAATCCGACGACCCATTAAGATCTCAGCTGGAGAAGGCAGACCATCCATGGGAGTGTTTCTGTACTCCATCAAAACTAGATGAGGATCCTTATTGTCTTGAGCAGCTTTGTTGAGGCTTGATTTGATGGTTTGTACACATCTTTCAACCTGTCCATTTGAACGGGGGTATCCTGGGCTAGATGGGTTGTGGAGTATATCCCAACTTGTACAGAATTCACTGAACTCTTTGGAATCAAATGGTGGTCCATTGTCTCCGACAATTTCTTCAGGAACTCCAAAACGAGCAAAGCAAGTTTTCAAAGCATTAATAACTGTGCTAGCTGTTGTGTGGTGCAAATGCTGCAATTCAATATATTTGGAAAAAAAATCAACAATTAAAAGATATGTTACTGATGAGAGGTGAAAAAAATCAATTGCAACCTTTTGCCATGGTCGCTCAGAAAGCTTTCTGTCTAACAGTGGTTCTTTGATGTTTGACCTTTGGTTTTGTTGACAGATGGTACAGTGTGAAACCATATTTTCAATGTCGGTGTTCATACCTGGCCAGTAGAGAGATTGACGAGCAAGATTTTTGCATGACACTATGCCTCGGTGCCCAACATGGAGATGTTGCAAAATATCTTCACGACAAGACTTGGGAATCAGCAATCGCTGTCCACGACAGATGAGGCCATTCTCTATATGCAGTTCAGATTGGCAATGCCAATATGGTTGTGCTTGTAGAGTCACACTGTGTTTATTCTGGGGCCATCCATTTGTGATGTAATTTCTTACACTTTTAAGTTCTGCATCATTCTGCGATTCCAGACTGATTTTATCAAGCTTGGATTTTGATGCTTGTACCAGCAAGGAAACCATTAGTTGAGCAGAGTCAATATCTGATGTTGAGACAGGATGTGCTGGCAAGGGTGCTCTGGACAAGGCATCAGCGACAGCTAAATATTTTCCAGGAACGTGTGTTAGTTTGAAAGAATATCTCTGAAGCCTCAATAACAGTCTTTGCAGTCTAGGTGATATTTTTTCAAATGGTTTGTGGATTAAGCCTAGGAGGGGCTTGTGGTCAGTTTCAATTTCTACATGCTGGCCAAAAACAAAATAATGAAAATGTTCACAAGCATGAACAATAGCAAGGAGTTCTTTTTCGATTTGAGAATACCTTGACTGAGCCTCGGAAAGAGTTGCAGAAGTATATGCAACTGCTTGGCGATTCTGGAGAAGAACTCCACCAATTCCAAAAGAACTTGCATCTACAGAGAGCACTATGGGTTTATCTCTGTCAAAAAATTGGAGAATTGTAGATGACTGTAGCAAGTCTTTAACTTTTGAGAATGCTTCATCATGATGAGAGTCCCAAATCCAATTTGTGTCTTTCTTTAGCAGATCTCTTAAAATAGACGTTTCCTGTGAGAACTTAGGCACAAATTTCATGAGATATGTGGCCATACCTAAGAATCTCATTAATTCTTGTTTGTTGGTAGGAACAGGAAAATCGGATATTGCTGAAACTTTTTTAGGATCAGGAGAAATACCATCTGGTGAAATTATATGGCCTAAATATTGTAGCTTAGAAACAGCAATCTTGGTCTTATCTTTGTTTAGTTTCAAACCACTTTGCCTAGCAATTTGAAATACCTTTCTTAGCTTTTCACAATGGTCTTCTAGGTTTGCACTGTACACCATAATATCATCAAAATATGGAGCGATGTCTGGACAACCTTCAAAAATGTTGTCCATGGCCATTTGGTACACTTCCGGCGCACAGGATAAACCAAAAGGCATTACGAGGAAACGGAATCTACCAAATGGTGTAATGAAAGTACACAGATCAGCACTTTCTTCGTCTAGTTGGATATGGTAGAAGGCATTTTTTGCATCTACAAGGGAAAAGATTTTTGAGCCCTTGAGCTTTGATAAGAGTTGATCCTGCGTTGGGATTTGATAGTGTTGTCTCTTGATGTATTTGTTGAGAGGACGAGGATCAAGACAAACTCGTAGAGAACCGTCTTTTTTAGGAACCACAACTATTGGATTAACCCAATCAGTCGGTTTTGTCACCTTTTCAATTATACCATTGTGTTCCATTCTCAAGAGTTCATCCTTGAGTTTATTTTCTAATGCCAATGGGATTTTGCGTGATGCAGCTATAACGGGAACTGCATTTTCATTTAAAATGATTTTATGTTTCCCGGGTAGGCGACCCACACCCTCAAAAATGTCACTATACTCTTCAATTAATTTTGACAGCTTAGGTGTATAAGATGTGTTAGGAGGAGGAACGCTATTATTAGATGAATTAACATTTGAAACACACTTGGTAGAAACACTGTTGCTGCACTTTCCACTTTCTTGTGATGTGGTGTCGATTCGTTTGATGAGATTTAAATGACTGCATGCAGCCGCACTTAGTACTGGCTGCACACTAAGATTCACTATGTGGAAGGTAAGAGCATAACACTGATTATTAACTTCACACTGTAAAACACTTTTACCAAGAACTGGTAAGGCATCACCCGTATATGTACACACTTGAAGAGATGTTTGAACAAGTGTTGGCGAATTTTTGAGACTTTTAAATATAGAAAAAGGAAGCACATTTACTTGAGCACCGGTATCCAACTTGAAAACAATGGGGAAACTATTTACAAAAATTTGTTGAAGCCAATCACAATCAGATGATGTTGATATTGTCCCAATGTATGCCACATTAGGGTTAGAGCATTCAATTGTTGACACTTGCGAGTGCTGTTTTGGATGTCTCCTTTGCTGTCTGCAAACGCTAGCAAAATGGTTTTGCATTTGGCAGTTGTGGCAGGTTTTGCCATAAGCTGGACAATTCCGGGGAGCATGTTGTGACCCACATCTGGAGCATGGTCGTTTTCTCTGCACTTGAGATGCATTTTTCTTGGCAGGATTTAGCTTAAATTGGTGTGTACTTGTGCTTGAGTTACCTTGACCCTGGAGCTTCTTGGATTTTTGATGGCTGATTGCATCAACTTGCTTAGATGAAGATTGCTGTGACATTGCAAGAGAGTGCAATTTTGAGAGCTCAGCTGACTTGCAGATTTCGACAGTCTTTTTTAATGAGAGTTCTGGTTCCCTAAGCAGGCGTTCACGCAAAACATCATCGCGTAACCCCTGAATTATGCGATCCTTAATGTTCCGATCGTAAGCAGCATCGAACTCACATTGATCTGCTTGCAGCTTGATTTCTGTAACGAACGAGTCGAAGTTCTGACCTGGTTTCTGATACATATTGTTGAACACAAAAGTTGCGAGTGTTACGTTACGATATGGTTTGTAGTGGTCATCAAATTTATCTAAAACTTGCTTGACAGTTCTTGTCTGACCAGCTGTAAGGGTTGGAAAGTCGAAAGTTAAGTAATCTTTGTATGAGGATTTTCCAATGACGCTTAGCAACAAAGCGATTCGAGTTTCGTCATCTTCCTTGCTGTACTTTACTGCAGTTTCAAACAGTTCATATTTCTGTCTCCAGTCGCTCCAAGCCTCTGCTGGGTTATCTCCAGGAACGAATATTTCCATCTGAAGAAGTTGATGCGCCATGCTGACTCTAGATGCTTAAGTCCACACAACGAAAAATAAGTTTAAAAATATGGCACTTTTCGAAATCTGCAAGTAATATTTTCTTCTGACACCATGTTATATATATGTTTATGAACTTAGATGGTTTTGAAATAAGGACATAGATGAGATTCAGTAAGATTAAGTTTAATAGTGCTGCGTCATAAGCACGCACCGCATGATGGATGATGAAGTGAACAACAACGTTGGTCAGGGAGCGGTTGCAGTTAGAGGTAGAATAGCGATTCCGATTAAATAGATACATGACTAACTATAATACATGACAAACTTGACTTGATAGTATTTTATGGCTGCTTCCATGTTCTTTGACTTCAAACACATCACCTTCCATACATAATTTATCGCAAATCATGCACAAGTCAGTCATGTTTTTTCCAAATAGTTCACTCACGTAATTGCTGATTGTACCATATAGTACCATGTCTCACAGCAAAACATTTATTATTAGTCATTATATAAGTATTTGAACTGTTTAAATAAAAAGCTACAGTTATTTTAAATAAAATGTTCTAAGTCATTTTCTCTGGATAATTCTGCTTGAAATTATCATAATTAGTATTTTTGCGTTTCCTGAGTTCTGTATAAAGATTGGATCTTTTTCATTTCTTTGTTACTTTGTAATGATACAAATTGTTTTCAGCAACATCTAGTATGTCAACTGATGATCAGGTACCTGTGTAACTGCTTCCGTAGGTAGGAAAGCAGAGCCTGTTTTTGAGTGTTACTGCCTTCTATTCCACGGGATCTCGAGGAAAGCCAGTGGGAGTGGAAAGGTGTGTTCAGGCTTAAAGCGCTTTATTGATGTTTATAGCTAAGCTTTGAAATTAAGTTGGGCGCTTAGTATTTAACAAAGGTATATATTGTAGATACTAATTTTTTTTTTTCAGAATTTTATTCTCTACAAGTCATCTGCCTATATGTAAGGCCATTGCAGCAGTAATTCTTGAGATAATGTTGTATTAATAAAGAAACCGGTGTTTTTTTGTCCCTAATTTGGGCCCAACGGCTAAAGCTCACTTAGTAGATGAGGGAAAACTTAGTATGGTCATTCCAGACCCATATGCCATAGAATAAAGCCATTTCCTGCTTTCCACCGATTACTTTCATATTCCACTCCCCAACCACTGGGCTATTCAGTTGGTTGATAAAATGAGTACAGTAAAACCTGTCTACAACGATACTGTTGGCACCTAAAAAAAAATATTGTAATAGGTTATCGTTATAGATAGTTTGATTATTCATGCTGACATTTTTCTGGGGCCAAAAAAAAAGTATTGTTATAGACAGGTTATCGTTATACACAGGTTTCAGTGTACCAAGCTGATTGGGAACTACACAATGGGGGTTTCGTGTTCAGCTGACTACCTTACCGGAACATCTGCCATTGTTCCCCAGAGCCCTCAGTCATGAAACAAATGGGCACTGGGTCTTGGTCCTCTTTGGCTCCCCCCCTCCCATAGAGTTTAGTTTAATAATCCTAAATTCACTACTAACTGTATGTAGCATGTTTTGAATGTACTAGTTAGCAAAGGCTGCATCTTGATTTTGGTGTAAATTTTTTGTCACTTACTTAAAGCCAGTCACTTACTAAATAAGTCACTTACTAAATAAATTAATGATTAAAGTACACTTAAATCATTAATTTATTTTTTGAGGTAGCAATTGAAGATAATTTTTTAATCAGCATTTTTTTTTTCATTTAGTTATTTTATGCTCAATGGTGAACACTAATTATGCCTTTACTTCACAGCCCTGATCATACATCTATACTTTTTCAAAAATATTAATTTATCAAGTTTTACTACTAATATTTATCAATTTATGTTCTAGGTAGCTTTCCTCTTGTCGAAGGACTTACTATGAATGCTTTGTATATGGGCAATACTTGCTCTTTCACCATCAACCAAATTGAGTCTAATTTAAATAAAAATGAAAAAACCACAGACAAAGACATCCATAACTTGTGTAGTTATTTATCAAGCTTAAATGTAGTGACTACTGAAACAAATGAGCTTACAAACAATTCAGCAAATGAAAAATTACAAGTCCCTGTTTCTTCAACAAACAACTCAAGCTCCAGGAAAAAGTCAAGGAATAAGTCCAAAAAATCTATGTCAAGGTTTTTTGTTGTTCATCAAAGTACCCAAGTACTCATTCACTGCTCTCAAAAAGAGTTCCAGAGTTCAGAATGTATATGTTTTGATGATTCTGGTGGATTAGATGAGCAATTGGAAGAAATCAAAGTGTGCTTTAAAAAATATTTGGCAAAAGGTAAAAAGTGTTTTGTTTCAAACTTATGTTTATAAATTTATGCTTTCTGTTTTTTTCCCTTATAATATTAATATTATCTGATTATGTGTTCCCACATGTAAAGGTAAAAATTTTATATTTTCATGATAGTATTGTATATAAATGAAAACATAGGCTCAACAAACTATGCATTCAGCTGCAAAACGTAAAATGATCATAGATTATTTTAACAAATTAAAAGCTTAACCCTGCTGCAGTGTTCGTTACGAACGTACGTAGTCTGTGTTCGGGTCCAAATGAACCCAACTTATCTAATTTCAATTGCTAAAAGCCCCATTGATTTTCTGTTTTCAAATTTGATTATTACAAGAAGTTGTTTGATCTTGTTAGAAACTTTTGAACATAAAACACTCTCTTTATATGTTTCGTTTTACGAATTTAATTCAAGAAAGCACAAAAATTGACTAGTAAAATAGTAATTCCAGTTTTCGTCCAAATGACAACCAACATAAAATTATGTAAGCTAACAGTTTAGGAAATTTACAAGAAACTTAGAAGTTTAAAAAGAAGGAGTTGAAAATTGAAACGCTGTACAACAACATAACATTTCTATTTGTATGAAATACATAAAAAGAGTTACCTGTTCATGAGACCACTTTCAATGTAATAAAATGATCATCGTTCAGTAAACTGTATCAATGCATTTTGTACATATTTGATTCAAATGTGACTTACCTATGTATTTACCACACTTCATACATGCATTTTGTACTTTGTCTGATTTGCACAAATAGCAACGACCTCTTTTTTTATGCGTGCTTGCCGTGTCCATTGTTTCGGAAGTAGAACTGGCATCGTCTTTTGATTGTCTTTGCATGCTTTTCACTAACTTTGCAGTTGCTTCTTGGCATGGGAGCACGTCTCTTCTACAAATATGTTCTCTTACTAAAGCCATACCTAAAGTCTCTATAAAAATTCTCCGCCGTCTGTAGGATTTTTCTTTTATACAGGCATCAGGATTTGCTGCACAGAATAGTATGAATGCATTCACCATTGAAATATCAAGAACATTTGAAAACACCACAATCGGCCACCTATTCGTCTTTCTTTTGCAGGTATAAGAAGAAATCATCTTGTCCAAGGTGTCTACAGCACCGTTTGTGGAGTTGTAATCAAGGATTGCTTGTGGTTTTTTTGGATTCGGAAGAGTCAACCTTTTTTTCAGAATGGAGTGTGCTTTGAATAACAACACATCTATTTCTCTTGGGTATGTAGGAGACAAGCATAGTATCATTCGTGAAGGCAAATGTTGAAGAATAAAGTTTCTTGTTTTTAGTTTGAAGCAATTCTGGGGGAAAAGATTGTTTAGTTCTTCTCATTGTTCCAATCATAGTTATATTTCTTTTCAATAAGAGTTGTCCAAGTGTATAGGGGGAAAAAAAGTTGTCGCACGTTATATTATGTTCTTTCAGAACCATATGATAAATCGAGAACAACTCTAAGACCCTGATTTGTCTCACGAGGTTGGTTTGTTGGTTTTCCAAGATATGGTTGGATGTTCTACACATAGCTAGTTTCATTGTCACACAGAACCCAAAACTTGATGCCATACTTGGCTGGTTTCTTGGGCATGTATTGCCTAAAAGGGCAGTTTCCTCTAAAAGCAACCAATTGTTCATCAACAGTAACATATGCACTGGGGTTAAAAAGTTTTGGTAATATCTCTTAATCCCATAATGCACGAATAAATCCGATAATGCATGAATAGCTGCCAATTTATCCATTTTTCTCCTATTAGAACACGTTTCTCGATCATCGAATCTCAAAATTCTTGATATATGATAGAATCTTTGCAAGCTCATAGTTGCCCTAAAAATAGCTCTGCCTTTTTCTGTATCCCATAGACTTTCAGTGCATTCATTGCAGGATTTGAACACTCCAGCAAATAAAAGTAAACCTATATAGGCACTGAATTCAATACTGTCCATTTCTTTCCATTTATTTATCTCCAAACTTATTATTTTATCTCCAAACACACATATTCCTTCTGTATTTGAATTGTTGATAATAATATTTTCAATTTTTTTTTTGTAATAAATAATCGAAAAGCAGACAATTCGTCATGAATTCTTGAAGTAGCATATCTAATGGGTCCTGGTATAAGGTTCAAAATATCCTTTGATGCGCGTTTACCTATGTGCGATAGAGGTTCACTCTGATACTGAATAGACTTATCTTTTGACAAATATGTGTAATCTGGAAATTCATTTTCGATTTCATCGTCTTCCGAAGACGATTCAGAGCCTTCTGAAATTCCTTCAACTGTTGAACCGAACCATTGCTTCGGTCACTCGTCTGGTCTGCTAATTCTATATTAGCTACCAGTTTGTTTCGCACTCTTGGCTTCGTTAAGAGGTTTTCCATCTCCAGCTCAGTCACTTTCCTATGCCGGGCTGATGAGTGCTAATAAGCATGAAACTGCAGTCCTCGGCTGGAAATGACTGAGCTGGCGGTGTATTTCTGCTTTAGCCCTGGCTATTGGGCGGTAATTTACTGAATATACCGTGCCTCGCGTTCAATCTTCGAGTTGAACCGAACCATTGCTTCGGTCACTCGTCTGGTCTGCTAATTCTATATTAGCTACCAGTTTGTTTCGCACTCTTGGCTTCGTTAAGAGGTTTTCCATCTCCAGCTCAGTCACTTTCCTATGCCGGGCTGATGAGTGCTAATAAGCACGAAACTGCAGTCCTCGGCTGGAAATGACTGAGCTGGCGGTGTATTTCATGTATTTCTGCTTTAGCCCTGGCTATTGGGCGTAATTTACTGAATAACAAAAATGTAGCTTAAAAATTGAAAACTTTGAAAGTGGGGAAAGAGGGGGGAGATATTTTGGCTGGCTATCAGAATTATCTGCTGGCTGCTAGTTTTTTTTCAAAAACCTCGAGCCCTGGCTGAAGGAACAAACCATCAAGTACGGGAGAAAAAATAGTTAATAAAACAACTGCTCAGTGTGGATTAGATAAATCAAGTTGTAATAAATATACACATTCTGACACCAAGCAGCTTAAAGCATTTCCTTTTTACTTATTTTTTTCAACAAAACGGCTCAAACACTTGGTAGTTTATTGAAATTTTTCAACTTTTTAATTTACAAAGTTTGGTCTGAATACTGGAGAAAAAAGCATGTTATAGCTATTTCGCATAAGTAGCGCAAGTCAAATGTTTTCCTTTGGGATTTTGAAAGTGTGCGGTGAGCTGCCTTCATTGTTTTCATGCTTCTTTGGTACACGTCAATTCCGAGGAAGGGAAGGATCATCATTTTGTGAAGGTTTTCTTTTAAACAAGATTCCCAAAAGTATTCAAAACTATCACGCCTCTCATTTTATATACAAATCAAACTCTCATATATATTTTTCCAGATCAGCAACACTTAGGTGAGCGCGCCGCAGCGCTGCCCACCGGCAACAGACTTGACCCGTAAGTTCGCGCACTGGGACAAATTTTTACAGTACTCGCAGCACTAACACTATCATCATTCGTACCACTCGTTTTCAGTTAACCTGCTTACACAACCGTAATAATTATTTGTTTTAATTCATTACTGAATATATTTTACAAGGTAAACTATCTTCAAACAAGGAAAATAAAAGATAAATTTATGAGTTTAGAAAGCATAATGTAACTTATAATTTTCTTGATTTATTGAGGGGGCTCCGCCCCCTCAAGCCCCATGGAGTCGGCGCCACTGTTTCCATGGAAAAAATGAACTCCACAAAACGAAGACGCGAGGCAGAAAAGTTGTGAGGGACGCAAAAAGGTTCTTAGTACGATGTCCACTGTTGTGGCTACCCACTGTCCACTCGTATTTTCGGGTCAAAAAACAATTTTTCCCTGATCTTCGATCTCCCGCCCCCCCCAGTGCGGGGAGGAATTGAAACTCTGTTTCTACACTCCCACAGCTACTCCAGTTAGTCCACTTCTTTTTTTGCAGCTTTTCTCCTTTCTTTGCTGAGGAGCAGTGTTAATCCCCATGCGTTCTTCCAAAGCGCTTTATTGTATTTCTTTTCGCAACCTTATTGTACTGAAGCATCTCTGCAGTGGTGTGGAATTCTTTTCTTGGGATCTAAAATAAAAATAACCCCCCAAAAAAGTTGGAGACTGTAGACATTTTTCAGGGTCGCCAATTTTGAAAACTGAGTCGCCACGTGGCTAGTGGTGACCATAAATCTTGACCTTTACACTTCAGACTATGACTTTACATCCATATGCAAAGTTCTGATGCTTTTCAAATGAGAAAACAATGGCTAATAACTCCTTTTCTAGCTGTACATAGTTCCTTTCACTGTTTGTCAAACTACAGGAAACAAATGACACTGGTTTACCATTTTAGATTAAACAGGAGTCTTGGCCATCTTTTGAACTATCACACTTTATAACTATTTCCTCATTAGTGCTAAAAACTTTTAAGATTGGAGTTGAGTTATTAATTGTTTAATGTTGCTAAATGATTCTTCTTGAGGCCCTCCCCAACTAAAATCTATACTTTCATGAATAATTTCTCTTAACTGTAGATACATTAGTTATGAATTTCGACAGAAAATTTATCATGCCTAACAACCTCCTATAACTTCAGTTTTTGATTTTGGTGTAGGGCGTGTCAGTAATTGCTTTGGTGTGACTAGGATCTGCTTTTACCTACTCCTGATTCTGAGATAATTTGACCAACATATTTTACTTCTGGTGCTCTGTATTGTAATTTATCAGGATAAAATTTAATATTCAGTGATCAAGAATGTGATCTCTTTCAAGAAAAATCATATCATATGTAGCCTCATCAGAACCTGCAATAATAATGTGTCGTCAAAATACACGTCTACACCCTCAACATCCCCAAATATTTTTTGATTTTTTTTTCAGAAATGTTTCTGATGCCTAGAATATTCCGAAAGGCATTTTATTAAACTTATACCTTCCAAAAAGAATATTAAATGTACAAACTTCAGATCTTTTTTCATTCAGCGGAACATGCCAGAATCCATCTTTTAAATCCACAACTGAAAATATTTTTCTACCTTCTAATCTGTTGATAATATCGTCTGGAGAAGGAATTTGACACTGTTCCCTTTTAATTACTTTATTTTGATTTCTTGGGTCTAAGCACAATCTAAGACTCCCATTAGGCTTTTCAACAATCATCAAGCTTTGAACCCAATCAGTTGGTTTATTAACTTTAGATACAAATCCCTTCTTTTTCAAGTTTTTCTAGGGTGTCTTTTATTTTAGGCTGCAAAGCTTGAGGAACACGTCTAGTGGGGTGTGTTACTGGTATAGTACCATCTTTAAGGGTTACGTTCATCAGGAAATTCTCCTATACCAGTAAATACATCTTTATGCTGAGTTATTAAATCTTGTTTGCTTATGATACTGCACTTTAAATAATCAATCCTTTATATGGATCATTCTCTACAAATAGGGTGATTTGGAAGTTGCAAATTAAAAATTTACAAACTGTGAACTAATTGACTTTTTTGTTCACAGATAGCTTTAAAAACTTATTTTATATAAGAGTTATCATCTGACATTCATAATTCCTAAAATTAAATATGTTATTTAAATTTTTAAAAAATCAGATGCCAGGGGATATTGCTATAGAGCAGGGGAATGATATTTTGAAACAGGGGAATGACTATCTGCCAGGGTAATGATTTAACAACCTATGAAGCACAGTAGACATCTATTAATAATAGAACATTTCATACCAATAACTATATTTATTAAAAGAAAATATTACTTGTGAACATTTAAGTTTTTTTGATGCAGTTTTCACAATTATGTATTCCTATTAATGTTGATTTACAGCAATGAATTCTTTTTACTATCTGTTAATGTCGAAGCAGAACACAATTCTTATTTAGTGTAATATTTTATAAGATACTGATTTTATAATGGGTTAACTAAACTGCTTAATTTAAATACACCTATAGAATGACAAACTTTAACTTTTAAAATGACTCATTTGGAAAAAAAAATGTATTGCTCTGCTGTCACATGGTTCAGGCTTTGCAAGTTTTCTCTCTATGTCTTCAATAGGATAACGATGTATATCCATGTCTCTTAGCCATTTAAAACGTCTTGGTATGTCAGTACATGTCACGGCATTTGTCTCCACTTCCCCAGGTAATAATTGTAGTATTTCTCCTGAGTAAAGTTTACCATCATAGTGAACTAACACTCAATCTCCTATGCTAAACAAGTTTTTATTATCATTGCACATTAATAGGTCTGCATCAATATTGACATACTCATTTTTTACACCTATTTTACACATTTCAAAATGCTTGCAGTATTTGGCACTTGCACCTCTACAATCAACACAGCTTATATGGTGAAATTTCAGAATTGAATTGGATCAGTACCAACTAACTTGGTGAACTTTCATGGTCCCTTTAAATTTTACAGCACCAATTTTCAACTTCTTTTCAATAGCTTCTTTTCAACTACAATTATCTTGATGCCTTTGCAATGTTCATTTAAAATTTTCACAAATGTTGTAAAATCAGCAATATCTTTTCCTTGAGAATCAATTCTATCAGCAGTTTGCTTTAATGTGCCACCTACACCATCAGGGGTCCCCTTTCCATGCCCGCATTCTGAATAATTCCAAGAAATTCTTTACAAATGAGGAAATACCTCAGGTAATGTGGTAGAAATATAGAAAAAAATATTCTTATTACGATACCGATTTGAAGGACCATCACTATAAAAAAAATAAAGTGTCTACCAAAGGTAATTTCAAAGAAAAAAAAACCTTCAGGACAGGTTACATATGTACCAAAACAGCAGTTGGATCATGTCAAAGAGATTCTGTTACAGTGCAAATGGATTGAAACTCTAGATCTGCATCTTCATCTGCTCTGTAATAAGCCACAACAGTATGTAAGGTCACTTGCTGACCCGACCCTCCAAAGTGATAAGATTGTATCTCTTGCCTATATTTGAAACTTTAATGATCACTAAAATCAATGTGAACTAATAATTCATTTGGCTTTAACGAGTCTTTCAATTCTTTTAAAATTCTGTTTTGATGTAGTCTTCTACCTTCATTGGAAAGAAACAGATCTAAACTTTTTATATTCTTTAACTACTTCTGCAATTGACAATGTAACACTTTCTTTTGTAGTTTTTTTGACAGTTTTTCTTTCACCTGTCTTTTGATCAGAATACTCTTGCTTAACTGTTAACCATTTTTTATATGTTAATTTAAAATCACGATCAAAATTGTAGGTTAAAACATTTTTCGAACAATCATTGCACTTTCTAAATAAACATTTTTCATCATCAGCAGTACAACATAGTTCCATTAATAAACCTGTTATGTTTGTTGAATTAATAATACCAATTGAAGACAGTTTTTTAGTGAGAAGAGACATGTTCTCATGTTTGACACATAAACATGTATTTCTGTCAGACACATTTGCTTGATTAATCCAAAAAGGATGTAAATGGCAGAATGTTGTGTAACTTATACATTTATGCATGAAATGCACTGCCAGCTCAGTCAATTCCAGCCGAGGACTGCAGTTTCGTGCTTATTAGCACTCATCAGCCCAGCATAGGAGTGACTGAGCTGGAGGTGGAAAACCACTTAAGGAAGCCAAGAGTGCCAAACAAAATGGTAGCTAATACATAATTAGCACTGACCAGACGAGTGACCGAAACAATGGTTTGGTTCCCATAGGGCAGTAATTTACTGAATATACCTGCCTTGCCTTCAATATTTGAAGTGAACCGAACCATTTCTTCAGTCACTCGTCTGGTCAGTGCTAATTCTGTATTAGCTACCAGTTTGTTTGGCACTCTTAGCTTCCTTAGGAGGTTTTCCACCTCCAGCTCAGTCACTCCTGTGTCGGGCTGATGAGTGCTAATAAGCACAAAACTGCAGTCCTCGACTGGAATTGACTGAGCTGGCGGTGTATTTCACGTATTTCTGCCTTAGCCCTGGCTATAGGGTGGTAACTTACTGAATAATATATTTATGGTTTTTTAAGTATTTTTTCTGCAAATTTTTTAAATTATCGGAGAGGTACCTCTTTTGTTTCTTCAATTTTTTCTTGTAATACAATCGTTTTTCCCAGGACATAAAACACTGTTTTCATCAACTTCTAAAAATGTCATTACACTTCTCTGGATTTCTTCATTAGCAGAGGCTTTACTTTTGGTAGATAATAAATGTTTTATAGACTTGGGATTACAAGCTTTATTAGATAAATAGCTTTTATACTTTAAAAATTTTTGGCTGCTTGTAATCAATTTATATTTTTTCAAGATTTTACCAGATATAATATAATGATATAATCGCTTCGATTTGTTTGATTTTAATGATTTATAGGCCATTGCTAACTGTTCGGATAATGCCTCACCAAAAATAAGTTTTCTTCTGATAACTGAAGAAAACTTTCCATTTCGCTTCAAATAATAATCTGTCTTCGATCTTGAGTCACATCTTCCAGTTTACTGTTAATTTTAAGATTCAGCCTTTCAAAGTCCTTCAAGTTTCCCACCTTTCTAAGTCCTTCTTTAAATCTATTTCGGCCGTAGCAACTGTTTGGAGCTCTTGAATTTTGGTTTCAAATTGAAGCGCACGGCAAATTTACATCACTTTTACATTAAGTTGGTGAATCGACATAAAAAGGTTAGAGATTTACGCAGCGTAGTTCTACTCTTCATTAGTGGTATCGGACAGCGGTCAATTCAGCCAGGGGTATGTTTGGATAGGACTACCGGCTGTCAAACTGTATTTTTTGGCCATTTCAAGTTTTTTAAACTTAGTACACCCTCATCTCTGCGCCTATTACAAAATAGCGTGGCATCTCATATGGTCTTAGATCTTACAAAAAAAAAGGTTTTTACTTATTTTGATATGGGAAAAAGTGCCGCCCCCTCAATCGTGCTGCCCTGGGATATAGCCCAGCAAGCCCATACGTAAATACGGCACTGTGGTATTGGTATCTGCTGGTTTCACTTTTACACCTGTTACTATATCGTTAAGTTCTTTAGCGGCAAGAGTTACTCTAACCTGGAATTTCCACGCATGCCAGTTGCTATCAGTTTAATAAACTGACCCTGCTGTATTTCAGCAACTGCCATTTCAAAACACAAGCCCATAGCTCAAAGTTTTTCACGAAAAGTTATCGAAAACAAGAACGTTCACAATAATTTTAAGATCACGTTACAGGTAGGTTCTGGGTCCATAACCTGTAGCAGAACAGTGGTCAATTAAACAACCAGCGTTGAATCACTAAAAAAGATTTATTAAAAGGCATCTTTAAACATCACTAATCGCCGGCATGCATAAAGTGTTACATCTCCCATCTCCATTAATGTTCACAACAGCATGCACAGAAGAACTTTCTTTCACATAGCTTGAAGACAAAAAGTTACAATTTCGTTTGTATACATGACAATATGCAAACTGGCAATGAAATTGTCATTTTTTAATTGATGTAGATTTCCTGTCCCCCTCGTTTTCATATCAGATGTATTGTCAATGATTTCTTAAATTGCCTTAACAATGTTTTCAAATTGCAGTTCAACTGCAGAGACGGCTTCTGACCGACAAGCCCATCTTGTATCAGAGAGCAACTGCAAAGTTCTCAACTTTGAATTTGTGCTTTTCATCAAGTCTTCAAAAACTGCATATCTTTTCAGACTTCCTTCAATAAAACTACAGTAATTGCAATAATTGTACAATACTGAAAAGTTCCAATATTAACGGATTAGACTTTAGGCTGGTGCGAGCACTGACTAAAGCCTAATTAAGGTAGTACTAGTGGGCATAGCAATGGGCATCTATCCATTTCTGCCAGTCGTAATGGCGAAAAAAAAAAATTGTTCTGGTACAGGTATTTGATACAATTTAACTTAATTAAAGACCGCCACCATATAATAATACTCGCAAGCACTTTAAACCTGTTTATTGTATAAAACAAACACAAGCACGATACAGACAGCTGACTCAAATCAAAACCTAAACAAGCTCCAACTATATTGTCTAACCCTGAATCCTTGATAAGTCTCTCAATGAGATGTCGCCAGATGCAATAACTTATATCACATCATCCCCCCCCCTCAACACTCACACACATAAAAAGATATTTTAATGTTTTATGTAAACATGAAGTTCATGCAATTTTCAGGCGACGCATTCATAGTCACAACCCAACAGAGTTCAGCAGGGAGGAGGAAGATGCTCCATTTTCATTAAATTTGATTGATAAGGGATTTTAGATGCATCAGGGAAAAATTTCGGAAAAAAAGCATTTATAGTTATTATAAACTCGTAAATTTATTTTAGCAACTGTTTGGAGCTCTTGAATTTTGGTTTCAAATTGAAGCGTACGACAAATTTACATCACTTTTACATTAAGTTGGTGAATCGACATAAAAAGGTTAGAGATTTACGCAGCGTAGTTCTACTCTTCGTGAGTGGTATCGGACAGCGGTCAATTCAGCCAGGGGTATGTTTGGATAGGTTTTTCCGGCTGTCAAACTGTATTTTTTTTGGCCATTTCAAGTTTTTTAAACTTAGTACACGCTCATCTCTGCGCCTATTTAAAAAATGGCGTGGCATCTCATATGGTCTTAGATCTTACAAAAAAAAGAAGGGAAAAAAAAAGGTTTTTACTTATTTTGATATGGGAAAAAGTGCCGCCCCCTGCAATCGTGCTGCTCTGGGCTATAGCCCAGCAAGCCTATACGTAAATACGGCACTGTAGTATCGGTATCTGCTGGTTTCACTTTTACACCTGTTACTATATCGTTAAGTTCTTTAGAGGCAAGAGTTACTCTAACCTGGAATTTCCACGCATTCCAGTTGCTATCAGTTTAATAAACTGACCGTGCTGTATTTCAGCACCTGTGATTTCAAAACACAAGCTCACAGCTCAAAGTTTTTCACGAAAAGTTATCGAAAACAAGAACGTTCACAATAATTTTAACCTCACGTTACAGGTAGGTTCTGGGTCCATAACCTGTAGCAGAACAGTGGTCAATTAAATAACCAGCGTTGAATCAGTAAAAAAGATTTATTAAAAGGCATCTTTAAACATCACTAATCGCCGGCATGCATAAAGTGTTACATCTCCCATCTCCATTAATGTTCACAACAGCATGCACAGAAGAACTTTCTTTCACATAGCTTGAAGACAAAAAGTTACAATTTCGTTTGTATACATGACAATATGCAAACTGGCAATGAAATTGTCATTTTTTAATTGATGTAGATTTCCTGTCCCCCTCGTTTTCATATCAGATGTATTGTCAATGATTTCTTAAATTGCCTTAACAATGTTTTCAAATTGCAGTTCAACTGCAGAGACGGCTTCTGACCGACAAGCCCATCTTGTATCAGAGAGCAACTGCAAAGTTCTCAACTTTGAATTTGTGCTTTTCATCAAGTCTTCAAAAACTGCATATCTTTTCAGACTTCCTTCAATAAAACTACAGTAATTGCAATAATTGTACAATACTGAAAAGTTCCAATATTAACGGATTAGACTTTAGGCTGGTGCGAGCACTGACTAAAGCCTAATTAAGGTAGTACTAGTGGGCATAGCAATGGGCATCTATCCATTTCTGCCAGTCGTAATGGCGAAAAAAAAAAAATTGTTCTGGTACAGGTATTTGATACAATTTAACTTAATTAAAGACCGCCACCATATAATAATACTCGCAAGCACTTTAAACCTGTTTATTGTATAAAACAAACACAAGCACGATACAGACAGCTGACTCAAATCAAAACCTAAACAAGCTCCAACTATATTGTCTAACCCTGAATCCTTGATAAGTCTCTCAATGAGATGTCGCCAGATGCAATAACTTATATCACATCATCCCCCCCCCCTCAACACTCACACACATAAAAAGATATTTTAATGTTTTATGTAAACATGAAGTTCATGCAATTTTCAGGCGACGCATTCATAGTCACAACCCAACAGAGTTCAGCAGGGAGGAGGAAGATGCTCCATTTTCATTAAATTTGATTGATAAGGGATTTTAGATGCATCAGGGAAAAATTTCGGAAAAAAAGCATTTATAGTTATTATAAACTCGTAAATTTATTTTAGCAACTGTTTGGAGCTCTTGAATTTTGGTTTCAAATTGAAGCGTACGACAAATTTACATCACTTTTACATTAAGTTGGTGAATCGACATAAAAAGGTTAGAGATTTACGCAGCGTAGTTCTACTCTTCGTGAGTGGTATCGGACAGCGGTCAATTCAGCCAGGGGTATGTTTGGATAGGTTTTTCCGGCTGTCAAACTGTATTTTTTTTGGCCATTTCAAGTTTTTTAAACTTAGTACACGCTCATCTCTGCGCCTATTTAAAAAATGGCGTGGCATCTCATATGGTCTTAGATCTTACAAAAAAAAGAAGGGAAAAAAAAAGGTTTTTACTTATTTTGATATGGGAAAAAGTGCCGCCCCCTGCAATCGTGCTGCTCTGGGCTATAGCCCAGCAAGCCTATACGTAAATACGGCACTGTAGTATCGGTATCTGCTGGTTTCACTTTTACACCTGTTACTATATCGTTAAGTTCTTTAGAGGCAAGAGTTACTCTAACCTGGAATTTCCACGCATTCCAGTTGCTATCAGTTTAATAAACTGACCGTGCTGTATTTCAGCACCTGTGATTTCAAAACACAAGCTCACAGCTCAAAGTTTTTCACGAAAAGTTATCGAAAACAAGAACGTTCACAATAATTTTAACCTCACGTTACAGGTAGGTTCTGGGTCCATAACCTGTAGCAGAACAGTGGTCAATTAAATAACCAGCGTTGAATCAGTAAAAAAGATTTATTAAAAGGCATCTTTAAACATCACTAATCGCCGGCATGCATAAAGTGTTACATCTCCAATCTCCATTAACGTTCACAACAACATGCACAGAAGAACTTTCTTTCACATAGCTTGAAGACAAAAACTTACAATTTCGATTGTATACATGACAATATGCAAACTGGCAATGAAATTGCCATTTTTTTAAATGTAGATTTCCTGTCGCCCTCGTTTTCATATCAGATGTATTGTCAATGATTTCTTCAATTGCCTTAACAATGCCTCAAACTGCAGTTCAACTGCAGAGACTGCTTCTGACCGACAAGCCCATCTTGTATCAGAGAGCAACTGCAAAGTTCTTAACTTTGAATTTGTGCTTTTCATCAAGTCTTCAAAAACTGCATATCTTTTCAGACTTCCTTCAATAAAGCTACAGTAATTGCAATAATTGTACAATACTGAAAAGTTCCAATATTAACGGATTAGACTTTAGGCTGGTGCGAGCTCTGACTAAAGCCTAATTAAGGTAGTACTAGTGGGCATAGCAATAGACATCTATCCAGTTCTGTCAGTCGTAATGGCGAAAAAAAATTGTTCTGGCGCTTCTGATATTTGATACAGTATAACTTAATTAAAGACCGCCACAATATAATAATAATCGCAAGCACTTTAAACCTGTTTATTGTATAAAATAAACACAAGCACGATACAGACAGCTGACTCAAATCAAAACCTAAACAAGCTCCCACTATATTGTCTAACCCTGAATCCTTGATAAGTTTCTCAATGAGATGTTGCCAGATGCAATTACTTATATCACATCATCCCCCCCCCCTCAACACTCACGCACATAAAAAGATATTTTAATGTTTTACGTAAACATGAAGTTCATGCAATTTTCAGATGACGCATTCATCGTCATAACTCAACAGAGTTCTGCAGGGAGGAGGAGGATGCTCCATTTTCATTAAATTTGATTGATAAGGGATTTTAGATGCATCAGGGAAAATTTTCGGAAAAAAAGTATTTATAGTTTTTATAAACTCATAAATTTATTTTAGGTGCCACTCGGAGGTGGACCCTTTCCCTCCCATACCCCGTATCTTCCTATTTTGTTTTTTCTTCCTTTTCTTCTCCCTCTTGGAGCTAACAGAGGTATCGCTATACCCCTGGCAGACTTCTATAATTGAGTATTGAAAAGAACTAAATTCAATTATATAATTTGGATTTTCTTACAAATATGAATTCCGCTCATAGGACTATCCAGACAATATGTCATTTCATTCACTTTTTATAACAAATCAAAAGTTTTCAATCCAAAGTATAAGAACTTAACAACAATAAAGAAATACAGTGTAACTTGTTTGATACAAAATGCTGAAAAATTATGAATTTGTCCATATTGCCTATTTTTTGTAACAAGGGTGGATAAGTAAAATGGGGGGGGGGGATGTATATAGGTATTTTGTACAGAAGTTCTTTTTTTTTATTCTCGCAAAATCAGTATAAATCAAGTGAACTATCTGCTTGAGCTACATTAATTTCGTGTGCTTCAGAATGGTTCCTTAATAATCAAGTAGGACAATTGCTAAGGTTTAATACAATTTTGTCTGAAAGTTGGATTTTTTTTTCATTAGCAGGACAACGTTCTCTCTTGAAGGAAGGTCAAGCGATGTCTGATGAACCTTCACTTACTCGGATGGATTTTAAAGAAAGCTTGAAAAATGAAAATCCAAGTTCTATGGTTGAATTTAAAATTGAAGTTCCAAATGTAAGAAAATAATTTTTTCCCACCCTACCCTTCCTCTCTCTCCCACTTTTTATTTTAATCATTTAAAAACACATTCACATTTAATTCAAACCTTTTTCTTGATTATGTATTCGTTTTTAGTTGGTATGCATGATTTTTTATTAACCCTCAATACTATTCCGAGTATCAGCATAGTATGAAATATGTTACAAATATATATATTTTTTAAATATGCATCAGTATTAAAGCATTATAGGCATTGAAATACAGTACAACCTTGACATCTTAAATCTCTCTTGAAGGGAAAAAAAAATCGAGATACAGAGGTTTAAAGTTATCAAGGTTTTGAAAAAAAAAAAAAAACCAAGTAACTCTCACAATGACATGTAGATGCATCACATTGCATAAAGGACAAAAACTAACAATTCCTTTTAGCAGTTTACTAAGTTTTAAATATATTTACATACCTGTTTTGATGTGACGACAGTAGCAAGTTATCTAATTTACAGGGAAAGAAAAAAAAAACAAATTATATTAGGAGAAAAAGTCCTTAGTTGAAGTCTGCCTTCTGACACAGTTCTTTTGTATTTGCACAGTTTTTTCTAAGGCATCAATTGCACCAAATGATTCTGCTCCAATATTTTCTTTTTCAACTTCTCAGCTTCTTTTATAGAGACTTTTCAAGCTCTTGTGGTTGCTCAATTCCTTTGCTTTCTTCATCAGAAACCACTGCAGTTAAACTTGAAATAATTTCTTGATCGGTCAATGTGCCACACGTTTGAAGTTCATTGTCTACGTTCAACAAACGTTTGAATGAAAGGTTAGTCTCGTATTGCTTTTGTATTGATGCCCATTGATCTGGATTTAAATTTTCCTCTTCAATTGTGTAATTGGCGGAATTCATATCCTCCTTTTCACTAGCGGTAAATCTTTCTTATGGTCGTCTCTGTAACATTTCTCCTTGCAAAATTAGCCATGTGCATAGCTTGCAAAATGTTAATTGAAAAATTGCAAGCTTTATCTTCAGCAACACTATTCAGAAGACTTCTCTCTAGTTGCACTCTATGACCAACTTTGAATCTACGGATAATTCCCTGGTCGAGTGGCTGCAATTTCAAAGTTGAATTTGAGGGCAAAAACTTCACAGTAGTATTTTTCATAGCTGGAGGATTAACGTGAGCATTGCAATTTTCGATGAAAAGGAGAATGTGTCTTTTTTTTCTTTTGACATTTTTTTATCAATCTCCTTCACCCAGTCAGAGAAAATTTCGTTGGTCATCCCAGCTTTTGCATTAGCTTTATGGCTCATTGTAAAAAACTTCACCTTCGCAAAGCACCTGAGCTTTTTCAAACGTCCTATTATAGGGTGGGGGGGGGGGGGGGGAGCTTTTCTTTTCTACTTTGATTTGCAGCCAGGAGCACACTAACACAAAGCTTACTTTGCTTGTCACCTCTGCTTTCTTCTCCATTGAATACAGCGGTTTTGTTGGGCAAGCACTGAAAGAACAATCCAGTTTTATCAGCATTATACACATCATCTGATTTGTAGTCTTTTAGAAGAAAAGGCAGTTCTGCGAGCCACTTTTCACAGTTTGTGGATTGACGGAAGCACTTGCACCTCAAAGTTTCCAAAAAACGATGTTGTGTCTCTTTTTAAAGTTTTCCAACAACCTGCTTTAAATTCATTTTCTTAAATTCTCACCCAGTTCTGTTGCAAAATCTTCTGCTTTCTGCTGCAACATGAGTCCACTCACAGGAATGTTCTGATCACGGCATTGAATAAACCATTTTCACACACATTCCTCACCTTCAAGATAAGCAGATTTTCAAATTTTCATTTTTTTACAATTTCCTTGATCATAGTTTTTTTCGGTAGCTTGGCGGTTTTTTTATTATTGTTGAAAGTACTGGTAGGGATTTTAAAATTAGCAGCAATTTCGCCAGCCATTTTGCAGGAATTAAAAATCCGACTGAAGAAAAACGCATTTTCGCTGGAAAACTGGTCAACTACAAAAATTCGACCCCCTGTTGTCAAAGTGAACACATGTTCCAAACCAGAAAAAAAGAGAAAGAATCTAACCTTTAGAGAAAACAGACAAAAGATGTCAGCACCCCCCTCATACTAACGCTCCCCTATTCTCTTACCCTGATCCTCTATTCTCATATTTTCCAGGAAAAAGGGTGAAGGGCTACATGCAGATGTCTCCATAACTGGTTCTGCTACAAAATTTTCCAAGGGAAAATCATCAATTAAACCTTGCTTCTGTGGCAAAAATTTCAACATAGCGAGGGTTTCAAAAAAATTAATTTCGATGTAACTATAGAAAATACTTAAGAGTTTTATGCAAAATGCAGGGGAAATTTTTTTTCAAGATATCAAGGTTCAAACATAAGAAGGTTCAAGATATCAAGGTTTGACTGTAGTTCAATCTAGCTTGAGTTAGCTGTACAGTTTTGAATAGTTTTGCTAAGTTGATATGTTGTCATATTGAGTCATACAAAGGTGAATTTTGGAATAGCATTACATCTTTAACATGAAAATGCAACACAATAACAACCAATGTTTTCCCATTCTTCAGTTAAATTATAATTTATAATTGCAATAAATACTAGTGTTGACATCCTACAAAAAATGCATCATTAAACTATAACGATGACATTTTATTTAAATGTAAGTACAGTAAAACCCCTCTAATGCGGACACTAACGGGACAATATTTTAAAATCCACAATAGTGGGGTTTCCGCAGGACAGGAGTTTAATAATGTTATTTACTTTGGAATCAGGGAATTAAAAATTGTCCGCATAGGAGGGGTGTCCGTTAGGAGAGGTTTCACTGTAATTGAATGAACAAAAATATGAGCTTTGAAGATACACTGGTTAAAAGTAAGCTTTGAACATTAATTTTGCACATGTTTTAATTTAATTTGAAAGTTTTCAAAAAAAAATTTTTTTTAATTTATTATTATTTTTATTTATTTATTTATTTTTTTAGCACTGAATACTCAAATGCAAAGCTTTTTTTAAAACTAATCTTACTAATATTATATATGCGAAAGTTTGTCTGTATGGATGTATGGATGGATGTATGGATGTTTGTTACTCTTTCACGCAAAAACTACTGAACGGATTTTGATGAAACTTTACAATAATATAGCTTATGCATCAGAATAACACATAGGGTAGTTTTCGTCCCGTTATGGGGGGCAAAACCCCCTTAGGGGGCAATAAAACACAATTTTTGTATAAATTCTCTAATATTGGGATGAAAAAATGCTTGCACATATTTACATTATATGTCCATCGAAAGCTCTGATTTTTCTGCTGAAGATGGCACCTGTTCAAAATTTCTAAGTAGAATGAAAAACGAGTTATGAGCTTTTTAGATCCATGTTCGAAGGCTTTCCTCAACTCAATACAGTATTTAGTGTATCATCTCAACTCCCTGTCGATAGCGACAATTGTTGTATTGTTGACTTTCTTTGCTTTTCGTGATTGTTCAAGGCTTTTCTCAAGTCAAATCTTGAAGTAAGATTTTTGCACAAGATTGGCAAATAATACATGATTTGGCTGATGATTTTCCATTTAAACGGAACTTTAATGTAATTAATGGTTTTTATTTTATTATTATTTATGCTGATTGAACACTTTCTCATTATCCAAACAACCAGCAGATCGCCAAAATTTTTGCAGAAAGATTTCCGTAGCTGATGCATTTGGCACTTTTTTCAACGTCGCTGTTTTTGAAGCCGAAGACTACGTCATAATGCTTCTCAGCTTTCACCATGTAAACAAAATATCGCCAATCAAAGAATTTTCAAAAGACTTTTTTTACTGTGTTAAATAATCCAGCAACTAAATTAGGCAAATCCATAAACAGCACAAAAACTTTCATTAATTTTCCTTTTTGCACAATTTCAAACAATCACCAAATTGTATTGCTTATTTTGGTAACATTTCGGATGAAACTGTTTAGCGCCATTTTATGGTGACCAAAAATATCTCAGCATCTGGCGACGATATCTCTGTAACGAAAATTAATATCATATCGTTTTACAAAGTAAGGAAAGAATGGGGGAGCATCATCGAAGGTACCCCGAAACGACTTTCGCAAATTCGGTAAAATCGCACCTAGAGCCACAATGATTGAAATTTCCCGAAATAACTAAAGCAAGTATAAGGGGATTACAAGAGCAGCTACTTTTTTTTTAATCACTTCGTACTTCATTAGCCATACAGAGAAGGTTTTAGACTCCATGTTAAAAAAAAAGTATCAACAGATTAATCTTTTTAAACATGAGAAGATTAATTTCATGTTTTTTAAATTTGTATATGCTTAAATATAGTGCTTTCGTTTCTAAATCAATACTACTTTGTTCTTTATACTTATTGCTATTTTAGTTTTATGGGTAAGGAAGAAACTCGATTTTTAATCACGTCAAAAAGATGTGTTTTAAATTCTTTTACTTAAAACAGAAAACAAAAGCAAGTAACGACTTTTTCTAATAATTATTACTGACCCAGGCAACGCCGGGTATTTTTGCTAGTTTTAACTATTTTGATTTTGTAGATTTTCTCAATTGGTACAAAAAAATGACTCTTTCACACAATCAGCACGTTTTTCTTATGCTTTGTGATTTAAAAGAACAAAATTAATTTTTTGTTTTTATTCATATTTATTTCCTTGGTTATTTGAATAATTTCGCTGTTGCTACATATTTTTTAAACATTAATGAAATATTGAAATATAATAGTGTAGAACCTTGATTATATGAGTTAACTGGTATTGCTAGTGCCGCGGATGTCTAAAATCTTGTTTAATAGATTTTTGTATGAAAATTTGTACAGATCGCAAATTTTTTAAATGTATTAATTAAAAATGCAATATAATATGTTTAAAGTATGAAAATGGACTTAAAGTTTTGTTTTATGGTTAAAAAGCTAAAATCGTAAAGTAACTTATAGTTTTAAAAGTCAATTGATTATTTGTACAATGCTAAGTTAAATATTGAAAGATGCATTTAAAAAAAAATCCAGAAAGTATTTTAATTTTTAAATTGAAAATTCATCAATTTATTATATTTTCATTAAAAAAAATCTGTTACTTACCTTTCTTTGTGAAAGTTCCAATTTTCTGTCAATAGCTGCCCTATCACGCAAAAAATAGACTTCATTATAGACTCAATTAATAGAGGCCCTACTGAATGTTATTACATATTTATTGATTTCCTGAAGTTTGCAAAATGTATTATAGCTGATTTAGATTCTTGCGTCATTGAATCCGGTAAAACCAACAATAAAATTAATACATTCAATACACCAGACAGCCCGATTATCACATCCTGTCTGGTGTATTGCATATAGTTCTGCGTTAGCCCTGGCTTAGGGGCGGTAACTTACTGCTAAAAAAATTAATGGTTCAAGTCTATAATATTTATAAATAAAAACATAATCCCATGGAATGATTTTCACAAATACTTAATTGTTCTTCAAAAAATGTTCTTTTGTATCTTTGATCAGTTATAACAAAAATATATTAAGAAATATATTAATCAATTAGAGGACCCGACAGACGTTGTTCTGTTCAAACTTTGTAAATTATAAAGTTGAAAAATTTCAATAAACTACCAAGTGTTTGAGCCGTTTTGTTGAAAAAAATAAGTAAAAAGGAAATGCTTTAAGCTGCTTGGTGTCAGAGTGTGTATATTTATTACAACTTGATTTATCTAATCCACACTGAGCAGTTGTTTTATTAACTATTTTTTCTCCCGTACTTGATGGTTTGTTCCTTCAGCCAGGGCTCGAGGTTTTTGAAAAAAACTAGCAGCCAGCAGATAATTCTGATAGCCAGCGAAAATATCTCCCCCCTCTTTCCCCACTTTCAAAGTTTTCAATTTTTAAGCTACATTTTTGTTACTTTAAAAAAATACATGAAAATCATACACATTCTTCCTCCAGTCATTGGTTTGTTTGCTGCTTTTTTGTCACATGTCCTTGTGTATGTCTTGATTTTGTAGATTTGAAAAACCATTTGTCCATAGCTCTTTGCGGGTTAAAGTCTTGAATTGAAGGACCATTCATGTGAACCATCAGAAGGTCCTGCAGTGTTGATGCTTCCATTGAAGACCGCATATCTGTTTTAATTAAGTTCTTGTGACTAAAACCACATTCACAAGATGATGTTAAAGTTGGTAGAACAGCATTGATTTCAAACAAGTGGCTAAGATGAGGAAATCGTTTGAAATTCACAAGTATATTTTGTAGCAACTCTTCTATTTTTAATCCTTGTCCCAACACTTTAAATTCATACCATTCTTTTAATAATGAATTCAGATTTTTTTTCATATGGAATTCGATTGTGGGAGAAAAAATGTTTTTGGAAGTGCTTGGCAAGAGCTGTAATTTCTGTTTTCCCGAAATTTTCTAAATTTTCTTTCTGCCAAGTAAAGGTGTCAAACACTGAGGTAGCTTTTTTCAGTTCAGTATCATCACCTTTCCATTCGTTCCTACAGATAAACTATTCCACCACTGATTATTTTCTTCCTATCAGACTCAAATATTGTGGTATCAACATTACTTAGTTGAATGCCTAAGTTTTAAACTAAGGTTTTGAAGTTTAAAAAATCCTTCTGTTTTGCTTTACAAACATAAAAATTGTTTAGCAAATTAAATTTTGAAAGTTTTTCATCTTTCCATCTTACTTCAAAGCTGTAAGTTGAAAATTAGTACTCATAGTAAACAGTAAATACCAGATGGTTTTTGAAAATGCAGCTGTTATGGAAACCATTAAACTAGCAGAAGTGCAGGATTTTGAGTGTGAAACATATTTATTTGTGAATAACTAATTGTAATATTGGTGCTTTAATACTCATTGCAGATAAAACTCATTCTGAAGAGCTAATATATAGGTATATTCTGAATATTAGTTTCAAAATTTGTGAAATGATCTATATAACGCAAAAACCTGTATAATGCAAACGCTCTGGTCCCAAGGTGTGCGTTATAATGGTCTTCTACTGTATTTCTTTGCTACAGATGCATCATTTCCTTTCTTCTGTGTTACACTCTCTAAATGCATTACAGTTGCACTAAAGCTGTTTGCTACTGCAGTTAGAGCTCCAATTTTACTGGCAACCCATCGAACTTTATGTAAATATTGGAATTTCAACAGCTTGGACTGTAATATTTCTGCAACAGCACTCAATTGTCTCATTCGCTTGGGCGAGTTTCCATAAAATTTATTCAAGCTTTTAAGTACTGTATCCTTTTCTTCCACGTATTTCACATGTTTTATGGAACTTAGAACACTTAAGTTCAACTTATGGGCACTGCAGTGTTGAGAGATGATATCACAAAGGTTCTTCTTCACTTTTGCAGCAAGCCCATTATCTTTTCCAATCATATTCCCTGCACCATCTGTTCCGAGTCCAACTATCCACTGCTCTTTAAGCCAATCAATTCCTAAATCTTTCATTTCTGCATCTATCGCCATATAATAGCCTTCATCACAAGAGGACTGTAATGGTACAAGAGAAAGGAAATCCTCTTTCACTTTGTTTTCTTTTATGTATCTGATATATATCATCAGTTCTTCAACAGTGGACTTATCTGTTGATGAGTCAATGAGCAGTGTCACATGTTTGCATTTCTTGATTTCCTCAATTAATAGGGAAGTATCAACCTATCAAATATTCCAATTTTATTTATTGCACAATGTTGACAGGCTTACAAAACACAAAAATTCACCATGGCCGGATTTTTAAAACCAACGATTGATTTTTTATGAATTTTTTAAAGAGCGATGCGCAAAAAAGAGGTGTGGCCTAAAACGTCAGCAGCTGACGTCATTTTCCCTGTTCCGATCAGAGCTCCATTTCCATGCCGTGTTGCGCCTACCAGGAGGTGAATAGCACTGTCTTTTTCAGCCTTTTTAAAGCATTTAACCAGCATTTTTTCCATCATGGGGCTAGGATTCACGAAAGGTCAATCCAATAACCTTCCTCAAGTAAAGTCATTCATGGTGTTTGACTTTTTTCGAAAGGACGAGAGATTTAATGTCCTAGAAGTATGGGGAGTGAGACAACAAAGTTTCACCATTGTTATTCTTTAAAATTGTACGTACATATCCGTCTATGTTTGCAGTTCATATTATTCGCATTAGTTTCCCTTATCAAGATTGAT
Organism: Uloborus diversus; assembly: GCF_026930045.1. NCBI lineage: Eukaryota > Metazoa > Arthropoda > Arachnida > Araneae > Uloboridae > Uloborus > Uloborus diversus. The sequence goes on along the minus strand of NC_072739.1, from coordinate 54,388,639 downwards.
CATTTCCATTTGTGTGTCGATGGTTTTTTTATCTGAATATATAAATTACAATGTAAGAGCGCTATTCCAGTTCTTACTTTAATGAGGCGCGCATTTTGTAACAACCCTACTGCAAGTGATTCCAGTACTAAGTTTTAGAGCAGTTTTTGCATGAAAATTTTTCGCTTTGTTGGCAATAAAAGTTGATCTGCTTTTTTTTGTGGAAAATTGTTTTAAATCCACTAATACATGTTAATTATCCTTGAGTTTTTGTGCAACTTAGCAAAAAAAGGAAAAATATATTTTTTTGCTCTTTTGATAAAAATAATAAATTTGAAAATGGTGTTCATTTCATAAAATAAGTACCTTTTTGCAGGTGAGAAAGGTCTTGTATATATAGAAACGCTTCTGGTGATAAACTGAAAATGTATTTTTTAATTATCAATTTGCAATAGTTAAAATTTGAAGCTAGTTTGAATTTTAAAAAGAAAGTATTAATAGTTTTTGCATTGTTATTAAAATGGAAATAGTAATGCATCTATTACTTTCTATTTAAGTTTATTGTGCAGGGTTTAAATTCCTTTGTTTACTTGCATTTTTTTAAAAAATATCTCATATGCTTATTAAACATTTATTTATGAACAGTTGTGAACATATATTTCAAATTGTATTTCTCACTTGACATAGTTTTTAATTAAAATGAAGTGCAAATTTTCATTTTCAAATTTTAATTAATAAACACACTTGAAAACGCTTCTTTCGAAGATCCTGCTGGGACGGAACAATAACAAATCGCTTGTGAGGAGTTTTTTTAGATGTAGATACGCATCCAGGAACGAAGCAATACTTGTAATTGATTCTACTAGTCATGACAAAGAAAATCAAATTAAAAACAATCGCAGAATGCATTAAACCCTACAGACAGCAAAGGATTTTCACTAGCCTTTTATGCGCGCTGCAGTTAGAAGGCTCTTGTTTTCCCGCGCCTTCCCCCAAAAAATCGCCAAGCACTTCTTTGTCCTAGCCAATCCCGCCGCCTCGCAGCGCGGCAGTGACGTCAGTCAAAGGACTTACAAGCAAATGACGTCACTCACGCGTGAACTTTAAAAAATTATTTAAAAAAAAAGTATTAGTCGTATCGTAAAATTTTTTCCGCAGATGATGTTCATGTATGTTACTCTATCAAATAAAAATAAAATTAGAAAATCGAATACTTCCCTATTCTAGCCTAATGTCTTCTGCAATATAGGAAATAAATTCCTTGCACTTTTTATCATTTTGATACTGCTCTGAACAAACGTTTATATCAAATTTATTCAGAAGCCATATCAAATTTTGGAAATCTGTAAATGGTTTGGTATGTTTTGCAATGTAATATGGCAGGGTATTGAATAATTTATTTAAATGGCTAAACATAGCATCATCCATTCTTGTATGACACACTTCTAGCGGTCTGCACTCCGGCTTATTTACAGCTGCATCGCGATCTACACAGTTAGTGTGTGTTTTTGATTTATCGTGTATCTTAAAAGTTTCTATTTTAAAAGGTCCTACACCTTTAACTATTTGCGAGTTTTTATCAGAAATTCCTGGATATTTTGCACATACCTTACACAAAGCCATATTGTTTTCATTCATCAGCCAGGGAAATTCAGTGCACCACATATCTTGAAATTTTGTTTCCCATTCATCTTACAACTTGCATTTTGACGTGTTAACACTGGATTTCTTGGTTTTGTTTTATTAATTTCTTCCTGGCTTTCAGTTTGGTGTATTCCAGTAGCAGTTTAAGATGTTTCAGGCGCTGTTTGTGGTTGGAAAAATGATAAGATACTGTTTTGCTCCATCAATGTCTAACTAAAATCCGTCACTTAGGTGATAAAATAATCTTCACGAACAGCGTGATGAAACAACTGTATGCAAAGAAGCACACGCACGCTCGATTCAATAACAACAACAGGTGGTGGCATTAACAGTTTGCAGTTAGATTTCCTTGAATACTATATCCAACAACGATTTTATGCATAACTCCCTAGATGGCGCTTCCCCCCTCCCCCTCCTACTCCCTGCGCTAGTCACGTGAGATGTCTGTTCTCTTGGGGAGAAGGAAGAAAGAGCTCTCCATGTTTAGCTTTTTTGCTGCTGGAGCATAGGAAAATGCGACCTTAATATTCTGCGGATGCCATGTCGCTCTCGTGGTGGTTGCTGTTCATAAACCAGATCGGAAAAAAAACAGCATGAAAAAAAAACTGAAAAGCTGAAAACATGGTCGCCAGTTAAAAATCTTTGGTCGCCAATGGCGACCGGGTGACCGTATATCTCGAGCCCAGCCTTCAGCTATACTCAAAAGATAAAAAGTGTCCCCAGATATTAAGTGTAAAAAACTAACTACCCATCAAAAACAAACAGAAATCCCGCTGCAACATCCCCCATATGAAAAAGAATAAAACATTGAAAGGATATTGTTTAAAAAAATGATAAAGGTTAAAACAGTTCTCTGAATTAGCGAAAATCACTCATCCCTCCCACCCCCCACCCCTCTCGATGTAAAATAAACACTCTTCTACTAAAATGAGTAAAAACTCTTTAAAAATGAAAAACAATTCTTTGAAATTCGAAATATTTTGCCAAATAAACAAAAAATACAATAAATTACATTAACAGTAGCTTTAAAATGTAAACAAATGGTCATGCAATTCTATTGTTTATGACCAAAGTCACCAAGTCACTGCAATCCAGCTGATCAGTGAACAAAGCCAACTGCGACTGATTAGCAGTCCGATCTTTTGAACGAAAACTTTTTAAACTTCATATATTGCCTAATTTGTTCTTTCCACCAAAGATAAAGATCTTCCACTGCACTGATCTTTTGTGTACAGAACTACCCTGTTGTAATTTATCTGGACGAAAATGAAATTTGTTTTGTCTTTAATTTCCGTCAACTTTTCTTTTAATAATGCACTGATTACTTTGATAATCATTAAAGTATTCTTGACATTGGTGCAAAACTCAGATGGATTTGAGCCGAGATACAAATGTTGCTAGGTACGGTACTTTCTGATCATTTGGTTAGGAAAATCTAAATGCTCCGATCCGGTCACATGGTTCAACTACAATGACAGAACACATGTTTTGCGTGAACCTTCCAATACTTTACTTTAAAATATATCATGGGACCTAAAATCATTGCTTTCATGAAATGAAGGCTTCACTCTCTCTCTCTACGTTTTATCTATTCTCAATTGACATATCATAGTAGGAAATTTCATTACAAAAAGCAGAGCTGGCTTTCTTATTGTCCTTTGGCAATGGGTTAAATATTTATTTCAGTTCTCGCTCAACAATAGGTTAAAATAAATATTAATCATTTGGGAGATATAACCATCTACTGATTAAATAAATAAATTCTTTTACAAAAACATTTCCGATTTGATCCATTGAGCTTTGAAACCATACTTGCCACAACTTAATTGCACACAAAAAATTTGATCAAAATCGGTCCAGCCGTTTAAAAGTCCGCACAGAAGATTTTTATATATATTAAGATTTCAAAAAAATATTTACATTATGTAGTGTGATTATTGCTTCCTTTATTGAAATTTGATAGAATCTTAAGTACAGTAGACCCTTGTTTTATGCAGGTTTATTTTAGGCAGTTTAAGATTTGACTTCTTTATTTTATTCTAGGCGGACGAGTTTCGATTTTACGCTGATGAGGCATTGCAAATCGACAAAATTTTCCATTCTTTCAAAATCCAAACTTCTAAGATTGCAGATAATACGTAATAAACTGCATTTTGAAGTGCTAATTAGCAAGCTTGGGGTCACTGGGGACATTTTTTGCGATTGGTTCCAGAGCTGCTCTTTCTAGAAGTAAAGTTATTAAAATCATACAATTTAGAGCTCACTGGAAGAAGAGCTCTTAGAAGTGATAAAGGAGAATGAAGTCATCAAGGATTCTGACTTTAATGACTCACAATCAAAAGCTTTCTTACTGAACATTTTGAGACATCTCTTGACAATGGAAAATAATTTTTCCAATTTGTTAGGGAAGAAAGATCCCGTCATGAAAATGACGCGAGCGAGCATGGAAGCATTAATACCCCACAAAGAACTACAGAGAAAAATAATTAATGACTGCCAAAATAATATTATAACCAGATCTTTTTTATAAACACTAAGTTAAAATGTTTTTTTTATGCATGTTGTGCATATATATTGATTTTTGATACATATTGATTTATACTGTATTTTAGTTTGAACTGAATCTGTTTACTTAATATTGAATAATTTTAGGTGAAATGGAGTGATATTGGGGGCATGCATAATGTGAAAAATACTATTATTGAAATGGTTGATTGGCCTCTAAAACATGCGGAACAGTTTAAGAAGTTTCATATAACACCATCAAAAGGTGTTTTGCTGTATGGTCCTCCTGGATGTTCTAAAACGATGATTGCAAAAGCTTTAGTTAGCGAAAGTCATCTGAATTTCATTTCTATAAAAGTAAATATTTTCCTGTTTTAGTAACTATCCTTGGCTATTATATGGTTAAGCTTAATCTTATAATTCATTGTTATGAAATTGTTGTTTTAGAATGTTGAATAGTTTTGATGTTAAAACGTCTAAATTTCATTTCATTTTGTTCAATTATGTAGATATTATTATGTATGGTTATTTATGTTAAACATGCTACATTGAATTCACACATTTTGAACTTATGTTAATAGAAAATTCAAGTAAAATCACCTAGAGCACACTCCCTATGTTTATTTAGAAATTTAGTTGCCTTATGTTTAGAAATTTTATGAAAAGAGTAAATAAGATTCTTGTTTAAAACTTTGACATAGATGCAGGCCCATCCTGTTTTTTATCTGTCTCCATGTTTCTATAATTTCCATTTGTCTTTTATTCAATAATTTTTTAGTTAAATTTATCAATGATGGAAAAGCTTTTCAAAGTTTTTCTAAACATTTTTTATTTAATTAGATTATTCAGTAAAAAAGCAGTAAAGTAAGTGCAAATTGGCTGAGTTTCAGAGGTGTTTGAGAAACAACTCAAAAGATTGAAAAAAACTAAATGACAATTTTAAAAAATTCCAAAATAAAAATACATGAATAATTTAGAAGCAGTGTCAAGTGGCGGCCAGGAGTGCTACAAAGCCTCCAGCCTATCAACGTATATAGTACACTCCCAATTATCCGTTGAATTGGGTGGCACAGGTATCGCGGATAATGAAAACTATGGATAATCCAAAAAAAAAAGGTTTAAAACGAAGGGTAATGAAGATAAAAATTGTCTTTCGCTTAAAAATGATTGTATTGTACATAAAAATGGACACTGAGAATAGATGCAGCATTAAAAAAATATGACTGGTGTATGCAATGTCTCTAAAAGAACAATAACACTCACTAAAGTTAGGCTTGCCAGATGTCCCAGTTTGACCGGGACTGTCCCGGCCGGTTTACTCTACGTGCCAAATTTGATTACAAATGACCAAAAATAGTTAACTGTGAATGAATTTTTCGGATAATTACTTTATCATTTGTATCATTGACTTGTAAAATTAATCCTGGATTAGCTTGTGAGGGTTTTTACAACAAGATTAAAACCAAAAAAGACTAAAAAATCCTAAAATGAAAAGTATGTCTATTTGCAACTTTTTATTCCTCATTCAAAGTGCCTTTTCTAACAGAAATAAATTGTAAATATTTACATCTTGGAAGTGAAATGTTCAAATTTTATCTGCTTATGTCATTTTTATTACCCCTGTTTTAGGTTCATAATTAGTAGGCTTTTATTCATAGCACTGAGAATAACTGCCCTATAAAATGCTCAGCCAGGGGTGTTACCCCTTTGAATACTAGCGACAAGGGGGGGGGGAGCATTCCAGTGTGTCCCAATTGAACATTTCAGAAATCTGGCAAGCCTAGCTAAAGTGATAACAGTATATGATGCACGTAAAAACTAAAAACAGATCACTCATTGTTACAAACAGATTACACACTTGTGCGAGCAAAGCGTGCAAACTGACAAACTGACCAGGTTGCACTTAAGAGATAAAGAAGATGAGAAGTTTTTGAAGACTAGTCTGGTCACTTGTTTCGGCGATTAGATAGTGTATCTGTTAGCAAGTACCTGTCAATCTAAAAATCAGTGAGTAGTGTAAATCTGAAGCGGAAACTAGTTCATATCTAAAAATCAGGCTTCAACATGTCAGATTTAGGCGACCTCTGAAGGTTTAGAATCATTAGAAGGAAGGAGGAAGAGAGAAATAGGCTATGTTTAAAAATTCATTTTGCACTAAATTTTGTGCATTTATCTACTTTCAGTTAATCACCACTGATTTTCTCTTTTTTTAAAGAGTGAAAGGCTGCCTATTAGCCGCCCACGGATAATCAAGAGTTTATTGTATATGTGTAATAGAAATAGACTAGAGTGCCGTGGGAAACTCATAGTTCTTCAAAGTGTGCCTTGAATACGAAAAGTTCTTTGACTCCTGGTATAAAGGATGATAAAGTACATATTTCAAAAATAAAATATAGCTACATTATATAAATAACATTATAAAATTTTTAATTGTATCACAGATTATCAAAAAATACTTTGCTTGTAATGAAACTAAGGCTTTCATGCTCTAAATTGGTACCACAAATCTCTTTTTCAAAATGACTGCAGTTTGTGCAATATTTCAATGTTTAATCTAATGAGTGAAGTTGTGGATTTTCGTTGCACGCGTAGAGTTGTAGTGTAGTTGGAAACCTTGAATTTTAATTGACATATAGCATGATTTATGTATGATTCATTCTTAATTCCTGAAGAAAATGTTCAAAATAGTGTTTTTTTTAATTTATTTTTTTATTTTTCAAAGGGTCCACAGCTTTTTAGCAAGTATGTTGGTGAATCTGAGCAATGTGTCTCTGAATTATTCAAAAGAGCACGATCAGCAGCTCCATGTGTTATATTCTTTGATGAAATTGATTCACTCGCAACTGTCAGGGGAAGGTAATTGGATAAATTTCTAAATATTTGTTAGTTTACTTATTGCTAAGAATGTTCTTTATTGTTGAGGAAAACAGTTCACAAAATATGGATTCAATAGTTGTTTACAAATCAGTTGTGGAGAAAATAAAACTAAAACTGTTTATTTAAGTTGATATGAAACTCACATTTTTATGCAACTTTATCTGTTATAAATATCAAAATATTCTTGCTATTGTATTGATTCAAATTTTCAAATAAATATTTATTTGATGTTCTATCATCTTTTGTGATTTCAATCATTCTTTATGATTGTCACTACTACAATATACTAAACTAATAAAAATTGGAAATGCCTTGAAATGTACTGTTTTGAAATTAATTAATCTGCTTCCAAATATCTTCAAAATGAAAGTAATGTAAGTTTAATAGATCCTTAAGTATTATGATGTAATTATTCATTTTCAGTTACAAATTAGAGAAGTTAAAGGTTATACAGCAAAAATTGTAACTGAAAATAAAATATTTTAATTAATTTTTTTTTCAAAAGCAATTTGTAAGGTATAGAAGAATATGCCATCCCTCACTAAATTTTTGAAAATTTTTGTAATTATTACAAAGCCACTTCTTTAGGGATTATAGCAGGCGTGCCCATCTAGTAGGGGGAGGGGAAGTCATGCTTGCAATTTTTAGGTGGGGAGGGGGTTTTGAGGGGTATTTTTCTCCTTTTTGAGAGGGGGGCTTGCTCATTGAAGGTCTTTGTGGCATGGGCGGGCAAGTCCGGATCACCAAAGGTTCGGAAGTACCCCCATTAGGTAAAAAACCCCCCAATGAGATTAAAAGTTGAGAGCATCATAATGCTTTGATGTAATGTGCAAGCGGCTGAAATGAGACTGAGGTGGCCCGAAGCTAACTGGCAAGGAAGCTTCTCATAACCAGCTTCTTCATCACACCCAGCCTTCATAATTTCTTTTTCAAGTATACGCATTTCAGTTATGTTAAATTAGTTTTTAAAAATAAATGTTTTCATGAAACAGTGCTGCAGAGAAGAAGAACTTATGTTTCGTGAAATCAAGTCAGGTTTTAAATTTGTATTGGAGCTCTTTCGACGCCCATCAAATGCAGTTTTACTCCTTTTTACACGAATAAGTTCATATCATTTTAACATTTAGTGAAAAGTATCAAGGAATAGCATACTTTTTATGAAAGAGAAATAAAGATGTTCGTTTGAAAATTATTTGAGGGGCTCAGTGGCGTTTCTATGGATTCTAGTATCCCTTGTGAACTTTAAGGATGGTGCCCTTCCCCCGTACTATTTCATAAAAATTATATAAATAAAAATAGCATTAGCAATTAAATTATGAAACATTGAATCTAATCGTAAGTAAAATATTCCTGCAGAAGTAGGGGAATTCGTTAATTTTTCCTCGAGAAAAACTTTGAAATTGTAGTTGAAAAAACCCAGCTTGAGACAATCTTTGATAATGAAAGGAGTGGTTCGGGTTCCCTCCCCCCGCAAATTTTGCACTTTAATTTCTAAAAACCTAATTGTTGATTACCTTTGACTATTTTTGAGAAAGGGGACTACAGGGTGTTCTCCCCCAGTAATCTTCAAAATTATCCCTTGAAAAACAGTTTTAGACGATTTCAGGTAATGTTTGAGGGTGGAGATCTTCAAGGCTCTCTCAGGAAAGTTTTCGAAATCAAAGCTCCAAAAATGTTATATTGGCTGACTTTTGTTATAGTCTGGGCGCCAAATGCACAAAAATAGGGTAACCTTGTTCTGAGGTATGAATAAAATTTTTCACTGTTTTTGAATGCTTATGTTGTGTAGATTTTATATCCGGTTGATGCCACTCTGCCAGATTTGAGCAATTTGAGTAATTCAAGATGGCGTCCAAGATAGCGCTCAGAAAGGTGAAAATTTAGTTTTGGAGTGATTTTATGATGTGATATATCTTTTTATATATTTTTTAGGTCGAGGAATAAAAATATAATGTCATTTTTGGTGAAAAATGTATGTAAGAGCGTTTACTTAAAGCTTTATTGAATCAAGTTGACAAAAATATATTGTAATGCTTTGAATAAGAAATCAAGAAACTATGTTTCAAATGTTAACATTAAGGATTAGTTTCTAAGGTTGCAGTTTAACCGATAATACTGAAGTTTATATAAAAAAGATATATATGATATTGTTACCTGAGGCTTAAGGTTACATAGTTGTAAAGTACAAATCAAGATAAAATTCCTCTTCAGAGTCACTTTCATTTACAATGCGTGCTATGTTGGTATTTGTATTGCAGCACCTTTCCCATTCATGTAAGCATTGACACATTATACTACATGAAATCAGTGTTCGCGCTCAACTATCCGTAACTTGGGTCCCAAGGACCCATTAATGAAATAGATTTGGGTCCTTTGGCGGAAAAAATCAGTCCCTTAAATTTTAAACAGAAAATCTTCGCACATAATTGAATAATATACAACTATTTATACTTAGGGAAAAGAAACTATCCACATAGTTATTTGAAAAAGATATGAAATAAACTAAATTGGTTAATTTTGCCCTTTTTTTCTGTGATTATCATATGTTCAAATAATACACTTGCAAGATTTAGTTATTTGAGAAACTATTTAGTCAGTTACAATGAGGTAAACTCAAAATTTACTTTAAAGTTGGATTTTACCATGAGATAAAAAATAAATGCCTTTGATTGATCAAGCAGAAAGCACTCCCTTAACCTTTGCTTTCATGAACATTTTTCTAGGTGAAAAAAAGCAACTAGCCCCCCCCCCTCCATCAATTATCAATGGCAATTTCATAGAAATAGAAAAAAATCGCAAGCGAATTAACACAACGCAAAAATCACGATCGCAAAAACGAAACATTTTCTCACATGAGTATGAAAATTGCTCATTTGCAATCTTAAATTAGAAAATTTGACTTCATTGTGACTCTTTTAAAATATCTGTGTTGGCTTTGGTGCTACTTTTAAAATTTCGCCATTTTCAAAATGGCGCGATCGATTATACGTGACTTTTGCAAGTCCAAATAAAAATAGCCCCTCAGAAATAGGTGAATTACTAGAAAATGAACAAGGTTAAAGTGCTTTTGTATAAAATTCATATTCATAAGTAATTTAACAAGAAAAATGTTAAGTTCAGAACTTTGTGTTTTGCGCGATCGGGAAAATGTTCGCCATTTTTTTTTCACCCATCCTTTTATTGAGGATGCAAGATAATAATTTTCAAAAGTAATTCTGGTTAGGTGAATGCAAAATAGATAAGCTTTTACTACTCAGTTGTCCTGTATCAATCCTGAAGATTGCATTGAAACCACTCTTACTTTTGATCTTTATTGTTGTTTTCAGGAATTTCCCCAAGATAAAAGATGAGGGAGAACTTATTCTTAGAATACAGTACAATGGGCTATTTATGAACTTGCAATATTTTGCTCCTTGAGCTTTGCCCAGGAGGTCACTGTAAGCTCCAGTCTTATCACTAAAATTCCATTGACTGGTCAACAGTAGGGGTGTGTTTGAATAGCTGATACAGAGATAGGGTCATTTTAATCCTTTTCTGTTGATTCTCCTGGTCATTGAAGCTTAAAAGCATTCACTAGATAGATCTTCAGCATTTTCTACAATTTTTTTTCCGGTTTTTATCTTTTGGGTGTTCTGGGTCCCAAGGACCCGAATTTTCGCGGAAGTTGCGTCCCTTTCCCGCGAATTTGCGTAAAAAACCCGCTATAGCGCGTAAACGCGAACCCTGGAAATATTATTCTCCCTACAGCTACATTTCATAGCTATGCAGCATTGTTCAGATCGACATGAACACTTCGTCATTGCTATGATGTAGTCTGGAGCAATTGGAGTATTTTGTGGAATGACAATAGGGAAAAAACTCTTTGTTGATTTCATCTTTTTACCAACCAAATGATGTTGGATCTGGGTGAGGAAATAATGGACTGTATGCAGATAACCACAAAATAGTTTGAAATTGAGCCCGTTTTACATTTTCAACAAAGCAGTCCCTAGTGGGTGGTAATGAAGCAAATGAAGGAGCTCGTAGCGGTGCTTGACCAATTTTTTTGCCCAAAGAGATATTCTTACTCCTGTCATATCAGTATCACCTTCAACACCATAACAAGTAGCAATAAATGCTGTGCATTCTTTAATTACCTCTGTCATACTACTCTCTTTATGGCCCAATTTTCGTAACTGTTTACCAGCCTGAAGACACTTCAGAACTATTTTATTTCCTATCTCATAGAATGGAGCAAAAGATTCACAGCCAGATAAGGCATGAGCAGCCGGCAAACGTAAAATTATATCCTTGTATTTTGAAACTGTTTCTTTGATATCTACTGATGCCCTTCCTGGTTTTAACGATACCATACATACTTCATTTTTCATACCTAGTCAATGGTAGAAGTATAACAGTAACATGACTACATCAGTGTCGTCACATATAACATGAGCAGTTTCATTTTCTTTCATTTTAGTTTCAGATGCTAGCTGCTGGATCATTATAATATCTGCTTCTTCGTGTTTTGTTTCTAAATCAGTTCTTTGACTGAGGTTGCCTCTATGTACTTGAAATGGTGTAGTATTTTGTCCAGTAACAACCAAACGGTTCTCAAATGGGACATTACAAACATTTGTAGAACTGAAGTTACATAAAGCTGTATATCAATTGGCGCTTGTTGTCGTAATTGGACAGCGTTATGTTTTGTGGGGGAAATGGTGTCGTTTCAGTTAGCACAAACTTCCTTGATACTTTCTTCCCACGACTGACTCTTGTTGCTCTCTTGATGCTGTAGTCATAGTATCTGTGAAATACCAGGTGGACATGAGCATCTTTCAACATGTCAGTGATTTTTTCAAGGAAATTTCTCAAGAAATCACACACAGACTCTCCTACAGGCCAATGCACAACCCACAGTAAAGCACAACCGTCAACGATTATTAGTGTCGGTGGCTTACTTCTTCTTTTAGATTGTGACACACTCATAGTGTTCATTAAAGTAGACATATCAACCTCTCTCATGTTTCCATCGTCTTTAAACATAGACGGAGGCACAGAAGAAAGTTCGTATTTTAAGATATAAGTCATTTTTATATATCTGTTTGCTTGGAGAGCAATGATTTTGGAATATAAAAGAGAAGCATCCATCTGCAAAGCGGTTGGAATTTTGCCACTCTCTTTCTCCTCATCCATGCATACAACTAATTATTTTTTGACTCGCATGAAATCCACTTGGGAGACTTTCTTGAAAATTATGTACTGCCATCTTAGCCGTTTCATAAACTTTGTCCACATTAACCGATTTAGCTGCTACAATTTTTCCAGATACAATGTTTACCAATCCTTGAGGATGCTCTGATGGATTTAGAGGCTGTATACACAATTTCAGTTTTCTCCTTAACTTCTCCCTATCTACAGCATCACGACTGATTATTCTGTTACTTTTTTCTTTGTGTAAAGGTAATTTGTCAGAACCCTTTTGCTCCCTCAAATCAACCCTTGAAAATCGGAAAGTAGAACAGTCTAAGAATTTTCCCGTTTTTACAGTAACTCTCTTCATTATCTTAAAATTTATTTCAGACAATATATGTATAAATTTTGGATTCTGTAAAACGCAAAACATTTTCCATTGAGAATAAGGTTAGAATTATCAGATATATTAAAGATGGCAGCAGTCAGTTGGAAACCATGAAAGGAAACACTGATTTGGTTATAGTAAACCATCTGTTTTATTGGACTTACTGCTGGGTGCACACACGGCCTTCGGAAGAGATGGGCGAGCGAGGCGATGCCCCGGGGCACTGAACTAAACTTTTGAGGCCCTAAACTAAATTTTTGATGCATTGTAATTTAGTTTCTGAAATATTATTATTATTTTTATCAAAAATAATTTTTAAATGCTCAAACATTTGATTTGCTTTAGTAAGAGACACATACATTTAAGATTACTTGTTCAACTATGTTTAAAAAATAAGTTATGATAACGTTCGGTACTTTTCTATCATACGATTACACGCTGTTAGATTTTTAATTTAAACTTTCACAAAAAGTGAAAGAATCACTTAATTTGAAAAAAAAAAAAAACATTAAAAATACGTTTTTGCATCATGCAGAATCAATCCTTTTTCGATGTAAAAATTGCATCACGTTGTGACGTCATGTGTGTGATCGGTTGCAATAACTCAGTCAAATGATGAACTTTTGGGTGAACCGAGTCACCAGTTCATTGTATCTTATAACCGCGAGTTTATTTTTTTGATTGAGTTACTTTTTGATTGGCAAAATATCTTTAACTTTCTTGCATTGGCAACACATCTTGTGTTTTGCATATTCTTAATTTGAAAGCCATGTGAAGACTTTAAATACTTCGAGCGATCTTTTTCGCTCTCTCTCTCACCTCACATAGCTGCAATGTGTTGTACGTGATTTCGTGATGTCTGCCAGTGCTCTTTACTCCTGGCAGGGCGTTATACAACGTGATGTCAATTTTAAAGTTATAAAACGCCTTTAGGCCTATTTTTGTGTATTACGGTAATGCCATATATTCCTTGGAATCAGCATGTTCTTAAACTTAATGTTTCATTGTATATTAGCGGCTAATATTTGTTTATTTTTCTAAATGTTTTTTAAATATCAATGAAGATGTTGTTCGTCAACTTTAGAAATCCTTTGAGGATAATAAATACAGATTTTCCTTGAGGAAAAATGCTTCACGTGTTTTTCTTTTTCTCCAACTTCAGGCTGTGGACATTTTTTTTTTGCAAGTTCACTTCTACTAGCGGTGTAGTAAGTCTAAATTTCACTACACTTAATGCTCACACACGCCCTAAACAGCTTGTTTACCCGATTTTCGGGGTTTCAAAAGAAGGTTTAAATGTTCATCTTACACTATGAAAAAGTGTTTGGCGGGGAAGTTGAAGAATATTCTCCCAGTCAAAATAATTTTTAGGACAACTCTGGGTACGCAGACGGTCCACTATAGCGGGTTCGACCGTATAATAATATATTAAAAGTTAATGTTGCTTCGTAACAACATTTTCAGTGTTTTGAGCGCCATCTTGGATACCATCTTGAATTACTCAAAATGCTCAACTCTGGCAAAGTGGCATCAATCGAATCTGAAATGTACATAACATAAGCTATCAAAAACAGTCAAAACATTTTATTCACACCTCGGAACAAGCTTTTCGAAATGGCACCCTGACTATTAGGGGAGGAGTTTTCAGGGACTGTCACTCGGAACATTTACGAAATTCAAACCAAAATTTAAGACAATCTTGAAGAGTTTTGGCGAGATAGTGGCAGATGCTGCCCTGGAAAATTTATGTATAAAAATACATGTTTAGTCGATTTTTTCTAATGTTTCTAGGAAGAGTTTGCTCCCCTTTTAACTTGTAACATATATTGTATCTTATTTTAATTATGTCTCAAAATATTTCTGTTCCCTTTGAGAGTTTAAATGCCAGCCCCTTTTCGAAAAAGAGAGGTTATCCGACTGGAAAACCGTCCCTAACTCCATCCAGATACGCTACTGCAGTGTAGAAGTATTGAGAAGACTCAGGAAATGTGCACTATATATATATATATATATAGATAGACACATTTCTCTTTTTTTGATGGGGTTTGAAGCATTATATGGATTATCTCTTTTTTCCATTTAGCTCTACTGTTGCTCTCTTTGAAAAATCATAAAATTAATCAACTTTAAACAAATAATATTTTTTGGAAAGAAACTTGGCAAATTACGGCCCCTCTTCCTGCTGCATCCTTGGTGAGAGTCACTCCTGTATCACAGTACCACACCAATCTAAAATGGAAAAGTATTTTTACTGAGAAAAGAAAAACTCGGGGAGAGATCTCCACAACATTTTTTTCAATAACTACAGACTTGCCAACTTTTACGGATTATCCGTAAAGTTTATGAATGACACTTAAACTTTACGGGTTTACGGAAAGACTCCCGATTTTTAGTTTTTAGCTACAACTGGCTTTGGAACTGTTTTTTCAATCAAATCATAACTGTTTTTCCAAAAAATCCCCCCCCCCCCCGAAAAAAACTCAGATTTGCTTGAAAAGTAGCCAAATAAAGCGTTCCGTTCCCCAAGCTACCTCCTAAACACAACTGGCAATTTTGTCCCATTTTGTCTTGTCTTTTCTTCAGAGTATTTATGTGGCTGCAGTGTTGCTAAGATTGTGTTAAATTCGCCCAATAGGTAATCCCCCCCCTCACCTAGCTGGCGGCAGAAGGAAGCTGTTTCGTTTCAATCCGCTTGCTCTCTTTATGATCTGGCAACCCTAGCCACTCCCAGCATTCAGTTAGCTCATTGGGCGACTCCAGGGATTTTTTTTTTGATCCGTAGGTAAAGAATGAGGCGGCGCGGAACGAGTTCTGAAACACGACGTGTGTTCGTTTATTTTGTATCACATTGTACAAATGGAGTCAGAAAAAGCAAATTGCGAGATTTGTGTGAGTGGCTTAATGATTTCTCAGGTGGTCAAAATGATGTAGATCGCCATGTGACTGGAGGGGTCCACTTGAGAAATGTAGAAGCGACCGAGAAGAGTTTTTTAATGATCAAAAAAAAAAAAAAAAAAAAGCCACTACTGCTTCATTAAATTCAGCTGCATTTTCTTCACACACTGAAGTTGATGATTTTGAAAATATTTTTCAAATATAAATGCATATTTTTATCTTGTAAAATCTAATAGTAGTATAACTTACAAATTGTTCTTTTTTTTATTCCATTATGAAACATCATCTAACATCAGCATTTGTTGCATAAAAGTTTGCACAATACACTTAATTGATATGTGGTTTCAATATTTGATGCATTACTGATTGGACTTGAGTTGAACTTGAGGACTAAAAGGGTTTTACTCCCAACCTGACTTTTTAAAAGCCAACTTTGGAAACTTTCCGGGAGAGCGTCTCCCTTGCTCAACATCATTGAAGATTGTCTTCAACTTTGTTTTAAGTTTTTTAGTTAAGTTTCAAAAACGTTTCAAAGGAAAACCTCCGAATTTCTCCTCTGCACATCATCAAAGATCGTCTGAAATTGCATCATTACTGCTAAAATTTCGAGCAATTTCAGAGGGAGAGCCCATAACCCTCCACTTCTTAACACAATTGAATATAACGGCTGTGTTTTTAAAAGTTTTTAAAAATGCACTCGCGAAGCATCTCTGAATTTTTTCTCCCTAACATTACCAAAGATAGTCTATAACGCATTTTTCAGAATTCAATTTTGAAATTTTCATGGGGGAGAACCCCCCCCCCCACCCACTTTTTAGTTAATCTTATGCTTACAATTTTGTTCAAATTTCTAATATTTAGATCTAATTTTGACTCCTTGGCTCCATTTTAGACTAGCTCTCTTATCTTTTTTTTTTTGAGATGCTTTTTGAAAACATTCAGATGCCCCCAATTTCATGCATTCACCTAATTATTTCGCTCGCCAAGGCCCAGCACCCCTTTTTTTGTTAGTTATCTGATCCCTCAGGCTCCCTGGTATACTGCTGTGAGTAGGTAAAGGGTAGTAACTGCAAATTTTTCAATTTGCATTTTTGTCATCTGTTGTCCGTTAGCTTTATTGTACACTAGTGGCACTCACAGGGCTGTGCCTGTAGTAGAAAATTAAAAGGTCTTTTGGTTCGCCTGTATATTTACAAATAATGTATGATGAATTTCTCGCCAATTGGCTTGCCCATGTTATGGTTCCACGTTATGATAACTTGGCAATTTACTCATCCATCTTATCATAATTTTGCTCGGGGAAAATGTTCTTAAAATTGGAAAAGAAAAAAAACAAAATCGAATTTTTGAAAATCGCTTCGAGGTACACACCCCCATGCCACAAACTAATTCTGTGCCAAATTTCATGACTATCAGCCGAACAATCTAAGCGCTATGCTCATCACAAAGATCCTGACAGACAGAGAGATCGAGACAGAGAGACTTTTAGCTCTAACATTAGTAAAGAAACTTGCTTATTTGGTTTCCGCTGAAAAAAAGGCACAAAAAAATGTCTAATTTTAACATTTCCCGATTGTTAGTATTAAATCCAACACACATTTCTTCAAATATCTTGAAAATTCATTTCTGCTGATACTGCCGTTTACCTACCCACGGCAGTATAGTAGTACCCCCATTACTGAAGCTCTGCGCACGCCCCTGCTTTGTGGTATTTAGAGGAGTGTGCCTTGCTCTTGGGGTCACCCTTTATCAGAGAATATTTTTTAAATAATCATCCATTTTTAGATAGAGATTGTAAATGATTTTATTATGAATTTCTTAGTTGGAATAAACTATCATGTTACTATTTTGATAATGTCTCTCTTTTAAAAAAATATAAAAAGCCTTTTTTATTTACTTCTAGCACATCAGGAAACTCGAACGTTGCTGACCGAGTGTTAACACAACTTCTAATTGAAATTGATGGTGTTAATGTTCTTAAAGGTGTCAGCATAATTGCTGCTACAAATAGGCCAGACATGATTGATCCGGTAAGCACTTATAATGACTGGATAGAAAAAATTGGTTGTTTTGTGTATTATTTATGCATATATATGTTTTCTGTTGAACATTTCATTTTCGAGAACTTTTTAAACTCTTATGAACTATATTTCATAGCTGCCAAGCAGAGGCGTAGCTAGACCCGACTTTTGTGGGGGGGGGGGGGGATACTTCTTTTATATATATATTTATACATATATATATATACATATATATATATATACATACATATATATATAAAAAAATTTTTTAGTATTAAAAAAAATAAGAGGGAGGTATATCTTACATACTTTGGAATGGGGTGCTCCAATTCCAATACTTGTGTCAAACAAAGCAAAAGCAAAGAATTTTTTACTTTTTTAATGTTATGGAAAATTCAACTTTTTTTTCTTTTCCCTCCATTTAATTTAAAGTGAAAATTTCTAGCAACGGTCTTGTCAAAACCAGTCTATCCAAATCAGGGGGAATTCAAATATCTGATGAGCATGTTCCGTTCATTTCAGTGTGATTGCTTAATTTAGAGGCTAACACACATCTACAAAAGCTGGCATCCCTGAAAGCCAATAGATACTTCCATTTCCGCCTGTAAACTGGATGTTTGACTTTCAATCTCATCGGTGGTCAGACTATAAAGACTATTTTTACTAACTTGGTTTGCACTAAAAGTATCATATAAAATAAAAAAAAGACTTCTTGAATTATAACCCGCAAAAAATGAAATTGCTTTTCATATCGTTATAGTTATATGTTGCTTTTTATGTATTTACATTTATGCTAATTCTAAAGCCAGGCCCAATACTGGCTGATTTTGCTACCGTTTTTCGGTACCTTCACAAAAATCATGTTTTGAAATCGGTACTTTCATAAAAATCAAGTAATAAAATTAGTAGCTTCACAAAAACATCGAACATTTCACAAAAATTAGCATTTTAAAATATAAAATTTTTCTCTGTTTGAAACAAAATTACTCATAAAATAAAATTCTAAGCAGGTTTATATGAACAATCGCTTAAATAGAAAACTTTTTGTAGTATTTTAACTAATTTTTAGCTGTTTCTCGCCTAAGTGTATTTATGCAATATTATCGCAATCTTTCAACATCCGTTTTGGGAAACCGTTTTTCTCATAATTTCCTATATTGTACACACTACCTACCCTATTAAGCTGAAATTACGATGGTATCTTTCATACTTCTTAGGTTTTTAGCTCCCCCCCCCTCCAAAAAAACGAAATCTGTTTAAAATAATACTAGATGACATTTTCACTTGTTCTACTTCTCTTTTACAAAAATTAGGATGCCTCTAAAATTTCACAAAAACAATGCTGATAAAAAAAAAACTTTCACAAAAATAGAATGATGCAATACTTTCACAAAAATAGGTAGCGAGAAAAAAATCCTGGATTGGCCCCTGAAAGCAGTTAATAAAATTTGAATAAAAAAAGTTAGGGAAGAAATATAGGCGGTAGAAAGTTATTCGCTGAAATACATACCATCTGTTCTCCTCTCAAGTCTTGATTTTTAATTTGATTAGCTGCTTTAGAATTTACATAAATATCTATTTGGGAGAGCAACAGCAATTTTCGAGTACAGTAGAAGACCGTTAAAACGCCGACCTGTATAACGCAATTCTCTATAAACCGCACTACTTTTCAGAAATAAACAATAGGTTTTGAAGTTTAAAAAATCCTTCTGTTTTGCTTTACAAACATGAAAATTGTTTGGCAAATTAAATTTTGAAAGTTTTTCATCTTTCCATCTTACTTCAAAGCTTTAAGTTGAAAATTATTACTCATAGTAAAGAGTAAATACCAGATAGTTCTTGAAAATGCAGCTGTTATGGAAACCATTAAACTAGCAGAAGTGCAGGATTTTGATTGTGAAACATATTTATTTGTGAATAACTAATTGTAATATTGGTGCTTTAATACTCATTGCAGATAAAACTTATTCTGAAGTGCTAATATATAGATATATTCTGAATATTAATTTCAAAATTTGTGAAATGATCTATATAACGCAAAAGCTCTGGTCCCAAGCTGTGCGTTATAACGGTCTTCTACTGTATTATCAACAGAAGTCATTTTTATTTTCTACTTCTTAATGCGCACCAAGCTAATAGAAATAATCTAGATTCATTTCGTTTTTAAACATTTTATTCATGTAATGCTATGCAGTTTTTCCTTTGAATTAAAATAAAATTACCTTCAGAAGGGTCCGATGGGACTAATGCTGCTTTGCAGGCTGTACTTCGTTTTCTTCAGACGACGTTAACTTTCTCTTTTTAGAACAATCCTTTTCTTCATTTTAATTTTTTTCTTTGGGTTTAAAAAAGCTTCTTATCGGTTTTGCTCGCTTCATTATGCAACAATTTTCACTTAGAATGTACTATTTCAAACAGACTGTACGTTTCCAAAAGAATGCAGTAAATACTGGCTGAAAAATCAATGTGATTGCAATGGATACTCTGGTTAGCAAAGGTCGTTTTGACTATGACCTATGACACACACGAGACCAGATCAACAAAAATCTCTATTGTCTCGAATTCCGGTTGTGCTATCATTTTCGGATTTGAAGCCCAATGATCTTTAAAGCAGCAAACAAAAACATTTTCTTCAACTCAGAAACAGAGGAATTGTCTTCAAGAGCTGAGGAGGAATGGAAAAAAGGGAGAAATGCATTCCACGAATAGGCTTTCCAGGAAGATTAACCAAAGGACAGTCGTTTCGCGCACTTTTTTGGCAGAAGAGTAAAGGGGTGAAATTCACAGGTTTGACATGTAAAAAAATGAACATTTCAAGTTCATGGTTAAAGGTCATTCAAGTTAAAAGCCATTTCGCTCTGTTATCTGGATTAGTACTGTTCTTTGGTTGCTCTCTTTCTTAAAAAAATGATTCCTTAGAAAACCGAAATGATTGGAGTAAAAAGAAAGTAAGTTTTTTTTCAAGTGATGAAAAAAGGAAAATCGTAGAATACTGGCCAAGTTCGATTTGCAGCAATTGCTAACCTCAAGAGGATAAATAGTGAATCAAAAAAAAAAAAAAAAGAAAAAAAAGAAAAAAGAAAAAAAAATCAGGGACCAAAAAGCAATAAAAGACTTTTTCTTGAAAATGATATGCTTAAAGTTTCCTTTTCTCTCAAAATGATTCTTTTAACTCGCAATAAAGCACTTAATAATGTAATAATAGAATAAATACCTAACAAAACTAATAAAGAGGAATTTTAATCAAGAGCCCAATATTATCTTTAGTATTGATTTCAAATTTTCACCAGCATATTTCAAATTTCTATAAAAAGTTTCCTAACACCCCTGTATCCCAAAACCTCTTTATCTCGACTTTTTTTTTTAATGTGAAATTTGAAATATACAGATTCGACTGTATGCAATATTCCCACTGCGCGGCTCATAAAATTAAACATATTTAACAATTTGCAGAATCTATGACACAGAAGGCTGCATATATGTGGATTTAACAAATCAATCTCATTTCTGAAGCGAAGTGTCAAATTTCGCTCAATTATCAAAAAATTGTCGCAGCAGAGGGAGGCGTCTTTATGCTTGAGGGTCACACATGGAGCAGATTTTCAATGACATTGGGGGGGGGGGGAAGCGCAGTGAATTTTTGACCTTTGTTACTCAGAAAAAAGTCGTTTTGATTTTTTTCTTTTTCTTTTTTTTTTCTTTCTCTTCTCTCTTCTTTTTTTTTTTGAAACTAACGTTTCTGGGGGGGGGGGGGGTTGTCCCCAAAACCCCCCCCTTAGCTGCGCCCCTGCTGCCAAGTGCTCCGTTTTTCCCGGAGTTTCATCGATTTTTATTGCGTATTCCGAAAATCCGATTTATTCCAAAAAAACTCCAATTTTTCGACTTTTCTTCACTTTTTTTTTGATTTCAGAAGAAATTTTGTTATCCTTAAAGGCAGGAATTATGTACAAACTCAACTAAAGAGAAGACAATTTGATACTTTGGAAGCATTAGTGTCAGGATAAACACTGAGGGGAGCGATGTTCAGAGAACATCGGTTTTTGATTGATCATTTCAGCTGCATGTAAAACATCGCCGCCATGTTTGGTCATTCACAAGATGGAAGTCAACGATGCTAAGTGCCTACGTTTTTCAAAGACAGAGCAGATTTGGCTGTTTGTTTTTAACTGCAAACTAATTAAAATAAAGTAAAATGTGCTGCAATTTTTTAAAAAAAATATTTTAAATAATTTTCTTGAGAAATAAAAAAAAATTATACTATTTAAAATTTCATCTTATCCTCAATGCTTTGGAAGCTATTATGCTAAATATTTTCAATAAAATCGTTGTTTCATGAGGATTTTACATTATTTGTATGTAACAAATTCAAACATTCCTATCCTAATTTTTGACTTAGTCGCAATATTTGGTCATTTTATGAGATTTAAGTACATAAGTCTCTTTCAGTGTTTTAGTGACCAAGTTTCCAAAAACGGAACAAGATGTTTATTGCAATGCAAACTATTGAAAAATTATTCAAAGTGGGCTTTTTTTTTTCAGAAAATTCTTAATTATTTTTTCGAAATATTCAAAAAATTTTTCTTCAGAATATTATTTCATCCTCATTGGTTTAGACGCTAATCTACTAAAAACTGATTGTTTCGTCTAAATTATATTTTTTAAGGATTATTACTTATTTATAATTACTTTTATGCAACTAGTTCAAAAATCTATTATCTTAATTTTTTGTGTAGTCGCCATGTTTGGTCATAAGCAAGATGGAAGTAGACGAGACTATTAATTGCCTAAGTTTCCGAAATCAAAGTAGGATATTTATCTCAATACAAAACTATTAAAAATAACATAAAATTCAAAAAATTATGGTTTTTTTTTTTAAATTTATTATTTTCTTAAAGGAAAAATTTATCTGTATTTGATCCTCACCGTTTTGGAGACTTTGCTAAAAACTGAAACTATTTCATTGCTAAACTGCCATTTCCTGCCGACTTTTCTTTTTTTTTTGCAAAAAGATCAGAAACCTATTTTAACTTAAATTTTCCACGTGTAAAAAAAGTATTGAATAATACTCTTTTAGGATGTGCAAAGTCCTATTCATTTATTTATTTATGAAAGTTGTTAAAAACTCCCCAAGTTCGTATTTCAAAATTTAGCAATCGTGTTGGCCACTAAAATTTTGGAGTCTAGTGGCCACTTGGAAAATTCCTGAAAATTGACCTTTACTATGAAGTACATAAGAACTTTACTTCCAAGCATGAGACGTAATTGTGTGTTTTATTCTTCAATATGTTCTTATGCAATGCATTTTTAATACACGTATATGCATTAAAAAATATTTAAAAAAGAGGTTGCAGTTTTATTAAATCAAACAGTAATGTTTTTTTACTTTTCAATATGTAGCTATGTAGCGAAGCTTTTTTTTTTTTTTTTGGTAAAATAGTTTTTATTTTAATCTTGGTTGTAGTTTTGCTGAAAATCAAACATGAAAATTTAGAAAAGCATTGTAATGGTGCTTAAAACTTATAGAAGCTTATGGTACAGAAGGAAGGTTTAGCACAGGCCACGATTTCTTGCTCCTATTTTAACCATCGTTGCTCCTATTTTTTTATCTTGAGGTTGGCAGCTATGATATTTCCATGTTCATATGCGCGCAGTGAGACTGTGTAATGCGGCCTTAGTTGGCGGGAGATGCCGCAAGATGAGAATGTTAAAGTGTTGATGTTGGTATTGTGATGTATATTATTCATGTCTTTGTTTTGGATTGTCAGTAATTAAATGTTTATTTATTATTATGTCATTCTTTTAGACTAAGTTAAATGCCCTATACATGCTGTCCTCGCATATATATATATGTATTTGTTTTTCCAGAGCTTGTTAAGGCCTGGTAGATTTGATCACATGATCTATGTTCCTTTACCTGATGCTTTAACACGAAAAGAAATTTTGGATGTAAAGCTTCAGAAAATGCCTCTTGCGTCTGATGTGGATTTATGCTACTTAGTGGATAAAACTGAAAATTTTACTGGTGCAGAGGTAATTTATCTTCTTTTTTTTTCCTTTTTTTTAAAAAAAGTTAAGTTGAAAAGCACCTTGTCCAAAAAATATAGACACAGGCATAAAATGCAATTCACTGCTGTAGATTTTTTATTTCATATCTGTATAATAATAAACAGCATGTGAAACACTAGTTAGGGTTAATTTATTAGGAAAAAAATATTTTGTGTGGAATTTATATTTAGGAAAACTGAAAATAGGGTATCCCATAATTAAAGACAATTTTTAATTTATAAATAATATTTAGGGTTGAGAGACACAGTTACAAATAATGGAAATCAAGATTCCATTTCCCTCTAGTTACTTCAAATACTCATTTTCCATCAAAAGTATGCAAGTTTTGCATTGCCTATTGGGAGAGTTAATAATGGTGCATCATCCCATGTTTGCTCTATTGCTCTGTTAAGATCCTGGTTTGAAAAATATTGGCTTCTATTTTCATATAATTTCTGTGCTAGATGTTCCCACATGTTTCCCATTGTATTTGTCTGAATTAAGTGATCCGCAGTCCATGGTATTGCTATTATTGAAGTTGAACCAAATATTTGTTGAGTTAGATGAATTGGCACTTTGTATTGCTGAAGAATAGTTTGGTCCTCTCTGCAAATCTTGTATTAAAATACAACCCCAACAACACAATGACATCCTTAAGGACTCCTGCAGATATCATCTTCAGGATAATCTGACATCCGCTGGCAGTTCAATGATGCTCCTACACCTGTCGTAACTTTTTCAAAAAGTACACTCCTGTTTCCATCTACAAGACAACCTGCATCTGACACTTGTTGGATAGTATTACGACAATTCTAGGATGCACGGAAACACCTCTTGGTTCGAAAACTAGCCCTGAGGACGTCTTTCGGACAATTGTTATCCAAAAAAGATCCTAGCAGTATCCAATAGTACTGTTTCTGAATGACAATTGATCCAAAAACTCGCCTACCAATACCTTAGAATACAGCTTCTGGATAAGCCGGAAATGATCTTATTGGTATCTCATAAAACGCTTTCTGGATGACCGATTTCATCCTTATCCAGAAACTATCTTAATGTTATCCTGTAATGCACTTTCTAGACGGCTCTTGATCCGGAAACGCTGCCACTGATACCTTTACAATAAAGCTTCTGGGTAGATAATCCAGAAACTTAACCTATAGATGTCTTATAACAGTCTCTGGATAATAGTTTTCATCCAAAAACTATCCTACAGTTATCTTTTAATGGAGCCTCTTCATCTTTCTCATAATTTTTTTTAAAAATGCACAGATGCATACATTGAAAAATAACTGCATACATAACACTTCAATTAATAAAATCAAACCTTTTTTTTTTCAAAGTTCTTGGCAAAATAGGGTTAAATTTGGATTAACTATATTTTTCATTTCACTAATTTTTATGTGTAGAAACAGACACCGAATTTTTACTTCTGGTGGAGAATCATCAGCGTAAAAACCATATAGCTAACATAATCTATTTTTCTATTCAAATATAGCTTTTTAACATTTCAAAATTACCAGTGCATAGAAGTAAAAAAAAATTAGAACTTGTTCAGTTCAAATCAATCAAAGTCAAGTTTTAAACGGACTTCAGATCGAGTACAATTAAATAGCCTCCAACTTTCTTTCTCACAAACTATATTTCAACTGCACAATTTTGCCTTAGCAATATAAATGCAAAATGCAGAAAAATTGTACTCGAAACGAAACAGATTTTATTTAAAAAAAAAAATCTTCGGCATGTCTGAAATTTTTTTTTATCACTATGCCTGCCCACCATTCTAAAAAATTAAAATAAAAAACTGTATGTATGATTTTTTTAAAAATAAATTTGCTGCTATTATAGCGAATGCATTTTTGAAAATTTAGATTTATTACTCATTGCAACATAGTTTCAGAAGCTGAAATTCATTTAATGAAAAAGTATTTAAAAGTGCTCACTTTAAGTTGGGTGTAATCTTTAAATAATGTGTAAACATTTACTTAAAAATGCTGATTCTTTTAATCATGAACCTTGTTTGAAAGAATATATAGAATGCAACAAGTACAAAAAATATCTTTATTATAACAATGGGGTAAACAATCTAAATTAACAAGAGTGAGGGGCATCTCGCATTGGAGGAGTTTTTTTTTTTTTTGTAGTGTCTGAACTTTCAGAATCGGAACGATCCTTTGCATGGCGTAGCCAATTTTTCATTACAGTTTCTACATCTGCTCTTGTAGTTCTGCCACTTTCTTTAACAACAGATTCTAAAAAAAGAAATAGAACATGTTTATTAGAATTATAAATGTACAAAGTAAAATCAACCAAAAATAAAGTGAAGCAGATAATAAACCAGGGGGTCAAAGTGGTGACTTTAAAAATTTTAGAACATTTTTAGAACAAAAAAATTTTAAGTTTTTTTTTTTAAACTTAAATGGTAACTAATAAGTTTGATTTTTTTATAGGATGATTAAACTTTTCAAATTTAATCTTGAAAACTACAGTGAAATGCATTCAATTTTTTATTCTTCAACACAACGACACATTATGAAGTAGAAGTATTACCACATACCAATAGGATAAATGTATATCCAATTGCTTGTTTGCTTGCCTTGTTTCATCAAAGTGAATAACAAAGAACAACGAAAAAATATCCTTAGTAAGAAGGGATTTAAAGTAAGGTGCAAGAGTCCAAAACTTATTATGTACCTAACTTTTATCAGATAATTTAATACTTTATGCTGTCTCAGAACCAAAAATATCACTGTAAATTACAGATAAATCATTTAAAGATGAAAATGAATATTTTTTTACTGCAAGTAAAACTAAGAAACCCTCTGCTTTTGAAATTTATCTTTGAGTAAATTTGGAACAAGAGCTTTTGAATTGCTTCATCATAACAAATTTTGTTTCCAGTAGAAGACCAAGAACAAGGAATTAAAAATACAGCTTGATTTTTTCAAGCTACTTGACAACCTCTTATGTCTCACAACATCAGCATTGGACAATACCTGTGAAAATCCTTAATTATCAATATTGGAAAGATAACGTAAAAACAGAACAATAGGCTTTGAATTTATCTTTTTCTGCACGGCACCATATGCTGATCTTGCATCCATTTCTGTCTGCTTCTTCCAACCACAAGGAAGAGAATTTCGTTTTCCATGCCATTTTAATAAAACAAATTCCTATTTATATTTTTAAAGCAAAAAGTTAGTGCATATGTGCAAAAGAAATATTCCAACTTCACTGAACAGAAACACAAAGCAAACTGACTCTTTATAGCGTAAGAACAAACTAATGCTCAAACCGCACGCAAGATAAGCACTATAAAAGAAAAATATTCCTTCCCGCCTGGGGACAAATCATTTAAATTTTCGTGAAAATAAATTTTTAGCACATTGTATTTATTTTATTTCAATTAGCTATGATACCTTACACCCCCCCCCCACTACAGAACTGCAATTTGGGAGAAGGAGGGAATATCCCCCCCCCCCCCCCGGTTCACATTATTTTTTCATTTTTCAAAGGGGAAAAATCAAAAACATCACAACATAATTGCGTAACCCTAAAACTCCTTCTCTGCAAAAGCACAACTTTTTATTTTCTTTATTATTTTGTTTGAAAATTTTTTTCAGAAGAGGAATGAATAAAACAAACAGCTTTTTATTAAGAATGTGTTTTGGTTAACCGCATGCCCCCCCCCCCTTCTCCAGAAAAAAAAGCAGCAGCAGCAAACTTATTTCTCTTTTTTTTTTTAGAAAAAATTTCTTAGGGTCTACAAAGTAGATTTTATTGTAAAATATAGGCATATCATCATAAAAAGTTTCATTTTTAGGTTAAATTTTATTTTTCTGTATGAGTAGCGAATAAATAATGAAAACTTTAGGAATTTTTTAGGACAACTCCTACCCTCTCGAAATAAGCATAATCATACAGGATGCATGTCAGCGTGGACTTAATAGAAACAAGGAGTTGAATGCCTAGTCTTCTGTGCATTATCACTGATACTTTTTATGCCTTCCAATAAGGAATTTTATAAATTCAAAACCAAAGGATTTTGAGCTAACTTTGTGTGAATAAAAACTAGCAATTTTAGGAGTTGAAATATTATTCGCTCCCCCCCCCCTCCCCAGCATTATTATTAACATTATTCAACACAAAGAAAAATGCAGTTAGTAACAATCCCTTAAAACTATTGAAGTAATAAAGAACACAATATGCAATATAAAGGCACTTGTCACTTAAGACTTAATCATTCAAATTAAAACTGTACTATATTTTTAAAAAAATCTACATTTAAGGAGAAATTGCAGGCTAAAATGCTAATTACCTGTAAAATAATGGCAGAGAGTTTTGATAATGCCTTTTTTTACAGGTAATAATAATTAAAAAAAAAACATATGTCTCTGGAGTTAGAGTCTTGTAGTTTCAAACTCTGGAAGACCAGAGACATATCCATAAACTAACTGAAGTACATAACCATGAGTAATTTTACGATACACAACTGAAATTTTGAATGATCCAGAGTTTAACCTGTCACCCGTGAGGGTCTTCCTCCTGAAATGCATCGCGTAGCGGGGAGAGAAAACTGTAGGCGAAGTTTGTTTTTCTGCAGGGCTCCTCTTTTTCGCGCAGGGGGGCGTATACAAAGAAATTCACGGCTTTCCGGCAAAATGGTCTCTTGAATACGTACTGCCAAGAAGGCGTGTTTACGATGGCCTTTATTGACCGCTGTAAGATATCTCCTTCAGAAAACGACACTTTGCTTCTATTACCCTTTTCGGTGTTGTGCTAGTTTTAGGATTCACGATTTTATCCTATCGTTTTCTTTTCTTTTCCCCTTTAGTGTTCATATTACCTTAAATATGCTTCATTTATGTAAGAAATTCATTTAAAAATACAAGTTGTTAATTTTATTAAAGAACCTCATATAACAAGTGGAAGTATTTACTTTTGTAAAATACTTTTCAATATTATTATATTATTTTATTCAATCATTTTGAGTTTTCTAGAAAAAGTGCTGAAATTACATTTTTGCACATGACTGGGTGATTTCGCAATCACACATAAAACAAAGGAAAAAGTCAAATTCTTTTGACAATTCGTATACGAAGGATAAAACAATCGGCCGAATAAGATTGAAATTACAGAATGCAAAACTGCAATTACCAGTGTTTTTACGGAAATGTGTCGGTCTACCACTCATGTCTTTGGTGGGTAAATACTAATATTTGCCGACGAATGCCAACAGACCCGAAATTAACGGCTCAAAGCCCCTTCAAAAATTTTTAAACGTTCCTTCTCACCTCCCCCCCCCTTTAAAAATTTATTTTTTTAAATAAATGAAATTATTTTTGTTGAAAAAATTTTACTAACTCGCTGTATCTGTATCTTTTTGATGAATGTCAGTTGTCTCAGTAGCAATTACTTTGAAACATTTTGCAGTTTCTTTTTCTTTTCTTTCTGTTTTTTCTTTCTTTCTTTCTTTTCTTTTTTCTTTTCTTTTCTTTTCTTTTCTCTTTTTTTGAGCTCCTTTGTTATTGAAATTTTCAAATATAAATTAAATGGTTCTGTATCTTAATTGATTTGTATATGGTACAAATTTCTTTAGTCGACTGTTTTCCTGCTAATAAACAGAAAAAATCATCTAAGCGAGCGATTCACAATCGGTGGTCCGACGGACCGGACCGGCACAAAATAATAATAATAATAATCATTATTATTATAGCAATTTTCAAATATTTATCAACCATCTTTCCATTTAAATGTTTCGTGAGAGATCTTCAATACCAAGTAAAGTTTATTCATGTATATGTTTACTATTCTTGTCTTTATTAATTTTGAAAAAAAAAAAATCACACCGGCACCCGAACTTTTTCTTCAATGGGAGTGCGAGTCTCTCGAAAGTTTATTTATTATTTATTCATTCGTTCGAGAAAAACGAACTGAAAAAAAAGTAGTAAAATGGGCCGGTAAATGTTTTTCCCGTAAATTTTTGAGGGTCTACGAAACATATATATATGTATTTTTTTAATATAAAAAAGAAAAAACACCAGTCTGGGATTTTTTTTCAAAAGGTTTTACTGGTCCGCGGGTCAAAAAAGGTTGAGAAATGCAAATCTGAGCCATCATTTTTCCTAAATAAAGAGCTCCTTTGGTTCTGAAAGCAATTTCTTGAATTTTGCGAAGCATATTCGTGTTTTTTGTATTAGATCATCGCAATTTTTCTGTTTTACTGATTCTTGAGCAGAGTTGTTAGAAAGTGGATTAGTTTTTGTTGTCTTTTATTTTTGTGGTTGCAATTTGATATATCAAATGTTAGCAGAAAAGGATCAAAGTTCTCTTAATTTGAGAGCGCCATACGCTATATATTTTTTACGTATTTTATAACTTACAAAGAAAATAAATGTATTTTAGAAGTAGGATTTCTAATGGGCATGCAGGCTATCGGGATACACAGGTCCTGATTTAGAAATTTTGGAACTGTAAGCCCGAGCCATCTGCGGGGACCCCTTGCACAATCGAAGAAGGTGCCATAAGAAGCGGACTCTCATATATTTTTTTTACCATAAAAACCGTACCCCCTGCCCCCAAAAAAGTTCACTGCCGTAGTTTGCACCCACATGGCTACCCTGCATTTGCAGGACTATAGACTGCAGTACACTGACGCTGTAATGAAGACAAATGTTATATTTCAACCCATATTTCACTCAGTTTATGAAGGCCCCATTCACTACCACCTGTGACAACTATATCACACAGGAACAACCTAAACATTATTGGTAATTAATTTTTCACAAAGACCCAAATGTGACTTATTTTCTTTAAAAAATGTATATACTTAAAACATAAATTAACATAAAAAAGGAAAACCAAAAATTCGGGGAATGTAGCAAATTCTCAGTCTACCGTAAATGACTAGTCGTTCTTTCTTTCTTTCTTTTTTTTTTTGAATTGAAAAAAAAATTGCTTTTCCCGTAAATGAATTAATTATAAGTAATTTAATTGGTTAATTAATGTTAATTCATAATGTTTATTTTTTATTTAGCATTTTTATTATCGTCTGCACTGTCTATAAACCGTTGAGAAAACATGTTTGGTACGTGTAGTTGAGTTTCATGGAATGGGCTGTTTCTTCTTTGTCCTAACAGTTGAAACCACAGAGAACCATGCTATTGTATTGTGAGCAGAACAAGTACAAACCAGTATTTTGTCACATGAAGGACGAATGCTTACTATGTTGCAGTTTGCAGTAAAATGGGGAATGAAATGTCCGTGAGTCAAGTCAGAACCGCCCCTTGTGCACGTATTTGTGGAGGGCAATGAAAAATCGGACGCTTTCACCCCACCTGTTTTCACAAGGGAATTCAAAAGAAAGGTTTGTTGCTAATACCAGCAGCTTCAGGTGCTTGGTTGCACTGGAGGCTTGAAATCACATTTCTCTCAGTAAGAAGATAGTCGTGAATATTTGATTTCATACAATTGCGGCTGGCATTTTTCTGTTCAAAAGTTTTCTTACAAGCCTTCTTCAAACACAATTAAAAGCGTCTTTCAATACATTTTTCAAAATGTTGCTGTTACTATGGACCAAATATTTTTAATAATACGGGTCAACTAATTCGTAATTTGAGCAATTTTATTTTTCCTGAAAACTAAAAAAAAAAAGATGAGTGAATTGCAGCTTTTTAAAAAGATTTATGCAACTATTGCATATAAATAATCTTTTATTTTTTGCGTCGTCAAAAACCGGGGACTTCAGAGGAATGAAAATACGTAAAGCCAAAAAATGCGAAATTCTAATGCTGAACGGACAGCGATTTCTTACGCGTTAGTCCAAGTAAGGCACATAACCTAGAGCTCTAGATGAAATGTGTGAGATTTTAGAAAGTTTCAAAATTCAAGAATCATTTTCTCACACATGTAAAATTTTGCCATCCCTCCCCCCCCCCCCCCCCCCCTTTCTCCAATTTCGATCCCCAAAAATCTGAACATCATCTCGGATTTTTGAAACCCGGCTATATTAAATAGATTAATCCTGCAAGTGTAGATATTTACGCGAGGTAAAGAGTCTCTTTGAGAAATTTCAAATTCAAAAGCAGTAGATAGTACAATTTGGAAAAAAGCTAGTGACAACTACTTTCGTTCATTTCGCCTAAGCTTAAAGCAGTGACCTCTTGTTATGAACATGTTAGAAAATTAAATAAATAGGCAAACTATCTTATACAAATTATGTTTACGTAATTTTCGAAAAAAGAAAAAATATATATATAACTATTTATTTATATAAAATGTAAAAACTTGTTTATCTGGATGTAAAATCTTCCAAGAAAAGTAAAGGTATAGGAAAAACAAAATTTAAATATTAAAAACTGGAGATTCAAAAAAAAAAAAAACGAAAAGGAAAAGGAAACCTAGAGCCGAAATTTATTTTATAATTCAGATTACAAAAAATGTATATACAGTAAAACCTACAAGTGACCACCCTTTGGGCCAGCTTAAACGGTCACTATATAGAGGTGATCCCTATATGGAGTTTCTATTAAAATATTTACTTATATCATCAAGTGAAATACTAAACTAAATAATATACTGAATTAAATAGTGAATTGATTAATAACAACTATAATAATAGGTTTCTTTCAAAACAGAACAATATATAAAGGTTAAGGTCAAGGAAGTAAGAAAATGGGAAGGAAAGGTCGCCTTACACAGGTGTAAGTATCATTACAATACAGAACGAATTGGTCACTTTACACATTATGCAGGTGGTCATGGTCAGTATAGAAAGGTACATTCTGTGTATTTTATTATAGAAGAATTTTTTTCTTTCTGAAAATGGTCACTTTGATAAGGTGGACACTTTATCAAGATGGTCACTTTAGCAGGTTCCACCGTATTTATAAATTTATGCGTGTATATATGAGTATATGTGTACACACAGAGAAACTCTCTACGTACAGGAGCACGAGTATCCAGGGAATTCCGAGCTTAATTTTTTTGGGAAGGAGAAATTTACAATTACGAAAGAAATATCGAATTTTACCAAATGGTAAAAAGACCA
Source organism: Uloborus diversus (assembly GCF_026930045.1). Taxonomy (NCBI): domain Eukaryota; kingdom Metazoa; phylum Arthropoda; class Arachnida; order Araneae; family Uloboridae; genus Uloborus; species Uloborus diversus. The sequence continues at coordinate 54,356,064 of NC_072739.1, read as the reverse complement.
TGGTAATCGCCCGACCATTTTTGTGGTATGATATTTTTGGGGGAGGGGAAAAGTCACATTGACCTCACTTCTAATAAGGGTTCTTCATCTGGATCCCTGACGAGTGTTCATACAGAATACAGTGGTCGGCCACTAGAGGGCGCCTGTGATGCAGGGAGTGTTATTGCTGCTAATTTGATAAGTGTTTTTTTACTATAATTTTTCATTATTACTGTCTAGTTTTAGGTTTTTTTACTTCAGTTTATCATGTAATTTAGTTTTATTGTGTTTTGGGGGCTCATTTTTGCTGTTATTGTATTCTTGAAGTGTTTTTGCATTTTTTGGAGCTAAGCCTAACATGTGGTGATCTCCTGGTTTTTGATCTTGTGTGCTTTATTGGGTGTAGCAACTCTGTTTATTTACTGCTGTTTTTAGTATTTATTCTGTGTTTTTTTTTTTGCATTTTTATCTTACTGTTTTGCCTTTTGGAACATATTCACTGAGTAGAAATGGGTGTTATATGCAATATGAAAGAGGTAAAGAGTGGGAAGGGGGACAGGTGGATCTCTTGTGATTTATGTCATATGTTCTGCCTGTATAAGGGGGAAAATGAGTCTGTTTTTGAGGAGGATTATATTTGCACTAATTGTGCTGAACTCTCAGACTTAAGACTTAAGATGCTAGTTTTGGAAGCCCAGTTAGCATTAGGGTGTAAGCCAATTGTAGAGGGTATAAATGTTCCAGAGTTTCAGGGGGAAGTTTCAATTGAGGAGTTAGATTGGGAAACTAAGGGTGTAATTTTGGGGGACTCTATGGTAAGGGAGGTGGGTAACACAGTTGGGAGAGTAAAGCGTAAGGTGGCTAGGTGTTGTTTACCAGGGGCTCGGGTAAAAGACGTTAATATGGTTGCTGAAAAGAAGGGAGTATTGAATAAGGAGGACATGGTTACTTTGTGGGTGGGAACAAATGATGTAGGCCACAGTAAAAATGAGGAGTTTTCTAGGGAATGGGAATCCCTGTTGGATAAAGCAACCAGCTTTTCGACGAATGTCCAAGTGGTTGGTTTGCTTCCCAGGTATGGAGTGCATAGGAGCTGGCTAAATCAACGTGCGAGGTGTATGAACTTGCTACTGAAGTCAATTTGCGAAAAGCGCAGTATCAGGTTTATTGATGTATGGAGTCATTGTAAACGGGATTGGATTGCTAGGGATGGCCTGCATCTGAGCTCTTCAGGGGTCAAAATGGTTAGTGGATTAATTTTAAGGGCTTCGGAGTCAAAAAACTAAGTTGGAATGGGGGGCATGGTTCAAGCATCAGGTATCGAGAGAATGAAATGTTTTTGGGTATTGCTAGAAATGGAAATAAAGTGACGAACAAGAGTAGTAATGTTAACAATTGTAATTTAGGAAATTTCAGGGTGTTAAATAAAAGCAACTTAGGCATGCTTAAAGTTTTCTATACCAATGCTCGCAGTATTAGGAACAAGATGGATGAATTGAATAGCATAGTTATGGATGAGAAATTGGATGTTATCGGAATTACAGAGACATGGGCTACCGAATCTGATGCAGAGTTATTACATATTGCTGGGTATAATTTATTCAGACAGGATAGAGTAGGTAAAAGAGGTGGTGGGGTTTTATTTTATGTTAGAGACAATTTTATTTGCAATGAATTGGTCATAAATGATAAGCCTACTGATATTGATATGGTTTGGCTGGAGTTGATGAGCAGTAAGGGCATAAAGCTACGCTTTGGAAACATTTATAGGCCACCTAATTCAAACCAGGTACAAGATGAACAGATGTACCGTATTATTAGTGACATGTCCAGTAAGGGATCCGTTATCATAATGGGGGATTTCAATTTTCCGGGTATTGATTGGAATAATTTTTATCCTGGTAATGGCAAAGAAGAGGAATTTTTAAAAGTAATTGGTGACTGTTTCTTAGATCAAGTTGTAACTCAGGGAACTCGAGAGGAGGCCATTTTGGATCTAGTTTTTTGTGACATAGGTAGTTTTGTTCAGGGGTTGAGTGTAGGGGAGCATATTGGAGATAGTGATCATAACAGCATTAGGTTCCGGGTTAAATTTGAAGTGTGCAAAGATGATAATTTTAGGTTTGTGCCCAATTTCAGAAACACCAATTTTGTTGCACTTAGGCAGAGCTTGAAAGAGGTTTTTTCGTCAGGGTTGGAAAATAGCGACGTAGATCAGCAGTGGACGGAATTTAAGGATAAACTTGCTAAAACCGTTGGGGACTATGTTCCATTTAGGAGAAAAGGTGTTAGTACCAAAATTTGGCCCATGTGGTTCTCCAGGGAGACTAAAGAAGCTCTTAATTATAAGCAGGCCACTTTTCGTAAGTTTAAAGAAACTGGTCAGAGTGCGGAGAGGCTCCAGTATGGTAAGGCAAGGCGAAATTTTAAGTATTTGGTACGGATTCAGAAAAGGGAATTGGAGCAAAGGCTGGCAGATGACATTGATGGGAACCCTAAGAGGTTTTTTGCTTACGCTAATTCTGGGAAAGCTCGAAACAGTCAAATTGGCCCTTTGGTTGATGAGTATGGAAATTTAATCCAAAACGATAGAGATATTGCAAATGTTCTAAATAACTTTTTTTCCAGTGTGTTTAACGATAACTGTATCTCAACAGTTGACACTAACAAGACACAAGCTATTATACAGCTTGAGGATTTTGTATTTTCCAGGGAGGAGGTTTTATTTCATTTGAAAAAGATTAAAGCAACTAAAGCTCCGGGACCAGATAATATCTATCCAAAAATTTTAGTTGAATGTGCAGAGGAATTAGTGGATGTCATTTTGAATATTTTCAATGCTTCTTATAACTCGGGGACGGTGCCAGAGGACTGGAAGCTGGCTAACATAACGCCACTCTTCAAGAAGGGGTCTAAAGATATTGCTGGGAATTATAGACCTGTAAGTTTGACTTCGGTGATTTGTAAGATTTTCGAAACTTTTATCAAAATTAAGATCATGATGTTCTTAGAGACTAATAGTCTGTTGACTAGTTTGCAGTATGGTTTCAGGAAAGGTAAATCCTGTACTACTAATTTATTGCATTTCTACGACAAGGTTACCTCAGCTTTAGATAACAAAAAATGTGTGGATGTTGTTTATATTGATTTTCATAAAGCTTTTGACAAGGTACCGCATGTTGCTCTTCTCAGCAAGTTAGCTGACATTGGGATAGGAGGAAAAACTTTACTTTGGGTTAGAAATTGGCTTACTGGTAGGAAGCAAAGAGTAGTTGTGAGAGGAAATCATTCTAATTGGAGTGATGTTTTAAGTGGGGTTCCTCAGGGATCAGTTTTAGGGCCTCTTTTGTTTATTATATTTATGAATGACATCAATGAAAATATTTCTGGAAGCATGAATTGTTTTGCTGACGATGTAAAAGTTATGGGGATTGTCGAAAATGAAGAACAAGTAAAACAGTTGCAAGAGGATTTAGATCATATTACTAAGTGGGCAGATAAATGGGGTATGGCAGTTAATGTAGGGAAATGTCAAGTGCTACACTTAGGTCATGGAAATAAGCATATGAGATATCGTTTACAGGGTTCAGTCATAAATCAGGCAGAAAATGTTATGGATCTGGGTGTCTTTATAAATCAGGACTTCAAGTTTAGTCAACAGTGCAGTATTGCTAGTAACAAAGCCAACAAAATGCTTGGGTTCATCAATAGATCTATTTCAAACAAATCTAAGAAAGTTCTTCTGCCTTTATATAGGAGTTTAGTAAGACCTCATTTGGAGTATGCTGTTCAGTTTTGGTCGCCTTATCTGAAGAAAGATATTTTTGTATTGGAAAGGGTTCAAAGAAGGGTAACTAAATTAGTAAGGGGACTCTCAGATTTAGATTATGATACCAGACTTAATAGGCTTAACATGTATAGCCTGGAGCAAAGGAGAGTCAGAGGGGACATGATTCAGTTATTTAAATTTATCAAAATGAAAGAAGTAAATGGATTAAATTTTTGCGGGGAAAGCAGGACAAGGGGTCATTGTTTTAAGCTATTTAAATCTCAGGCTAACTTGGAAATCAGGAAAAACTACTACTTTAGCAGGGTTGTGGGCACTTGGAATAGCTTACCGGAAGAGGCGGTAATTAGCAAGGGAGTGGATAGCTTTAAGAGGGCCATTGATCTTCATTGGGGACTAATTAATTGACTAGGACCAGCCTAGCTGGGCCCAGAGCCTGTTGCTGGTCGTCACATTTGTATTTGTATTTGAAAACGAAATAAGTTATTTCGCCGGGTAGTTTTATTCATGACAAATTGCCCAGACTAGATTATAAAATTTAACATGTCAATATACATATCTAAATCTTTTTATTTATCTATTTTAGAGGTGAATCTTCAATGCCAACCTAAAATAATTAACATCATTGATTTATATATTCAAAGCTCTAGTCCAACGTCTCCCAACCTATTTTAACTTCCCGTACCACTTAGCTGTACATTATGCTACATTGTACCGCTTTAAAAATGATTGTATTTCGTGAAGTTTTTCTTTCTTTTTTTTTTGCAAGTCTGTTTATTTACTTGCGTTATACATTTTATTGGAAGACATGGCCCCATCAGTGGCAAAGCGAATGGGGAATTTTGGCGGTGACCCCCCCCCCCAGTAGGTGTCGATCTTTTTTTCTTATTCATAAAGATTCAACTATCAAAAAAAAAAAAAAGAAAGAAAAGAAAAGAATGTATGAAATTAATCCACTTAAAATAAGCTTTTTTCATGTGCAGACTTTATATAATAAGGGCACGACCGATGGCATTTTTTGGACAATTTGCGGATGCCAATTGTTCAAAGACAGCCGATGGCAGATTATTTTTCGATTCTAGTGGCCGATGGAAAAACGTAACAAATGGTAGTTGAATTGCGTTTCAAACATTTTTTTCAAGTAACAAAAAGGTATTCAGTACATTTTAGAAACCTATGACAAGCCATTTTTTTATAAAAATGGGTAGATACATAACAACTGTCATATTTATCCACCTTTTTTGACATATTTCGTAAAAAAAATGGTTGTGATAAAACACAAAATTATTAAAACAAATTATTCCCTTATCATATTCAAAGAAATTTATAAAATATATTTAATGTGATTCTTGTATGTTTCAAAGAACATAATTTTTAGAATTTACTAATGGCTAACGGTGACATTTAAAAGTTCACTCTGAAAAATAAACGATACTGCTTGCTGAACTTTTAATCATTGGCAACATACTATTGTTATTCTTATTATCATCTTTACTGTATTATATTAATTAAAATAACTTATAGGAATTATAGGAAAAAACTGTCTGTGATACATTTTTATTTATTTATTTTTTTATGTCCGCCATTACTGATTATTTTTCGTGTACCCCCAACTAGTAGGTTGCGTAACGCCAGTGGTACACGTACCACTGTTTGGGAAACCCTGTTCTTGTCTAATTGTCTTTATGTATTGGTCATTATCTCTAAGGTTTGCATTTTGCTTATTTATATTCTACCCCCATATTTAAATCAATTGTGGACGTGTTTTTTTTATACAGGGTTAGCATAAAAGAAAATTCAGATTTTAAAAGTTTATATTTCATAAACTATTACATTCACCACTATAAATGATACATAAAACTGAAGGTAAACATTCTAAGTTTTTTTATCACTCCATTGATAAAAGGTTCTGCAACGCTGGATTGGTCTTATGGCCTTGTAGTAGGTGATGACGATTTACCCTTTACGTATTGGCCTGCCAAATGCTCAGACCTAACAACATGTGATTTTTTTTTTAGGTTTTCGTCAAAAACAGTGTTTATACACCGCTATTGTCTACAACAAAGAGCGGATCTAAGTTCTGATTCAGGAAGGGGTCAATTTCGGAAAGGGAGGGGCCAAAATGCAATTTTTGTGCGAAAACAACGGTTTGGTGCATTTTTTTCATAAAAAAGTCATAAAATGCCGTTTTAGGCTATCTTTGGTCTTTTAAGGGGGCCATGACCCTCATGACCCCTCTGGATCCGTGTCTACCTACAGCATTGCAAGAACTAAAATATCGTATATAAGTAGAAATGACGAAAAGTTGACTTGAAACACTCCAAAATGTATGGAATGGGCTAGAATACGGGGTAGATGTATGTCGCGTAACGAAAGGTTCACACATCGAACATTTGTGGATGAAAAAAAACTTTAAACGTTTATCTTTATTTTTATGTATCATTTATAGTACTAAGTGCAATAGTTTATGAAATATAAATTTTTAAACCGGGATTTTCTTTTGTGCTAACCCTGTATTACGGTTTGATGTTGAATGTTAATATTCATTGGGAACGTTGCGAGAATATTTTTAGTTATTTATTTGAACCTTTTTTGGGCGTATTGGTAACTTTGTGTGAATATTTTATTTATTTTTTAAAAAATGTAGTGAAATGAATTAAAAAAATATATATATTTGGTATTTATTCAAACAAAACAGTTGGCGCTAAAATTGCTTCCATTTTTTAATCAAACAATAACTAATAGTATAATATGTATATACTTGTGTACAGATAGAAAGAGCATTTTGTGTGCATTTATTATTACTTTCATTTCTTTTTTTTTTTAAGGAGACGTTAGTTAACACAAATGTTATCCAGAGCGGGTGCGAGGAACCCTCTCCTTATGCCGCTCCATATATATGTAAAAGCAAGTCTCTGTAAATAAAGTATTACAAAGAATCGTTTTTGCATATACTAGGGATTACCCTAGAATTAAAAAATATGAAGGCAGTATCAGCCGTTAAATTCATAGGCAATACTATGGAAAGAGGGTTTCATTGCCTCCAGAAGTTGTTCTATTGCCATCCTCAATTTTGACCTAAGCACCCCAAAGGATGGCTTTTGGGGGCTAGAACCCCCAGGAACTTTCATACGCCTGGAGGACTTTGCGACCACGACAGATTTAACGTGCACCAGTCGCCATTAGCGTACACAACGGTTTTAGAGGGGTAGAAGTCACAACAAGCAACTCCTCGTCGACCAGACTACCGCAGAGCCTGCCCGACCTAACAGGGAAAATCACCACGAGTGTGATAAATTTCAAAGCAAGGTGCGGGACAAAGAGGTACATCACATGTAGAGCAAAAATAGCGAGTCTCTCTTCGAACTCCTTTGCCACTGTCCAATTTTTTGCGCAACATACTGCACAGCATCTAGTGGGCTCATTTTTTTTCTCAGTCGGTGGAATCTTCTTAGGAAAATGCTGTCCTGTGAACCGAAGAGGGTTTTCAACTCTGTTCTTGTTTGTGCTCATCATCCGGGAGTTAGTACATTCACTGTACTTTTCAATGATTGCTTTTACTAATTGAAGGCGAAACGACATATGGTCTAATGTACCGCTGTTTTTTTTGTGCAATAAATAGGAATTCCAAATTGTAAGGTCTAATAAGTGGAAAAAAATCTTCTTGTAGAATTTTTTTTGTCGTTTTCGTTTTGTTGGATAATTTGAAATGCATGAGTCCATTCTGTCGACACCTCCCATGGTACTATTGTAGTCTAAGACAGCTGAAGGTTTTTTTTTCTGTGTTTCTTTTTTCCTGTGTGGTTTTGGAGCTATTGTTATCATTTCGGATGAATGTACTGTACTTAACATTGTTACAGGTTTCTTATCCATTCATGTTTGAACCAGAATTTTGCATTTTTGGAAAGCTATTGTTTCGCCTTCTTTCATTTTCCTCTTTTTCTTCAAATCAATTGGCAAACCTTTTCTTGACGTTCTCAACGTACCATAAATGTCCGTTCTGTTCTTTATTAAAATTTCTGTCAACTCTGGGGAGTTATAAAAGTTGTCAGCAATTATGCAGTGACCTTTTCCTAGCAAACTTTCAGTGAGCGTGAGAACAATCTTTGTCGCTTGGCCGAATGCTACATATTTTTCATTGTACTGAGTGCCCTGTCCGGTGTATATAACGCCATTTGATACATATCCCGAAGTAGACTCACAAAGCAAAAAAAACGTGATTCCGAACCTTGCTCTTTTGGTTGGTATATATTGCTTAAACGAAAGCCTGCCTTTGTAGAGCAAAAGAGACTCATCAATGCAGATGTCTCTCTCCAAATTGTAAGAATCTTGAAATTTTTGAAACAGATATTTTGATACGCATTCAATTTTCCTCAATTTTTTATTTTCGAATTTAGATTCATCATCTTCATTCTTAGAAAAATGCAAAAACTTCATGATGAGACTAAATCTCTGTTCCGTCATTGTTTTGTGAAAAAATGGTGTTTCCAGAATGGGGTCTCTTGTCCAGTACATATCTAGCTTGGGCTTGACATTAATTCCCATGAGAATTACTAAGGAAAAAAATACTAACATTTCTTCTTTGGTCGTTTCTTTCCAAGATAAAAGCCGGGACCTTGGCGTGATTTCTGAATTCAGAAGGAAGCTGTCGGCATAATCATTTGTCTCTTGTACAATAGTGTTTAATAGTTCATCATCAAAAAAATGGCGAAAATACTGTAAGTGATCTTCTCTGTTTTGCACAAAAAAATTAATTCCTGGATTTCCAAGGAAAGCAAATCTTGGTGGAGGAGGGGGGCAGTTCGAAATGGCAACAGGACACCAACCACGTGCTTCAGCTAAGTCATTTTCACTACTATCAGAGTCTGAAAAGTCCAAGGACTCCGAGTGATAACTCCATGCATCACTATCTTCGCTGCTACTATCATCCATGAAGATGCAATAAAAATTTCAATCAACACTCAAATGAGAAGAAGCAAAATCCTCACGTTGAAAATCAATGCGTAGAATCACAGAAATAAAGATCTGGTTGTGGTGTAGAGAGCTCTCCTGAGAACACGTGACGATCTTACTACGTAGGAGCTGGTATTGTGAAGATTGACGGACACCCCACCCCTTCCCAATGTAGTATTCATTTCTTCTGAAGCGATGCGTAAAATCCATGAACGGAGATAAGGAATTCTGGTGAAAGAGAAAACGGAGGGGCTGACGTCAGCAGTTCCTGTTCAACTAGGGGCACGTAATATTTCCAATCGAAATTTACACGTCTACAGTCGGACCTCCATATATCGAAGTACCAAATTGCCGGGAAAAAATTCGATATATAGAAATTTCGATATAAAGAAACGAACTTATTTTATCCTAAAATCCCCTAACGCATTAAAATTATAGCTAATTTTCATGTATGAAACCTGATTTCTAATTTATACGAGCATTGGATTAAATGAAAGTTAATAATTAAAAAAATAACAGATATTACATTTTTGCGCCTTCATTCATCTTCATTCTTCGGCAATTCAACTTGATCTGCAATATGAGGGGATTTTCGTTTTGACAATGTAATCGAGAGAAAAGTAAAAATTAATCTCCTTAAATTGAATGATTTTTATTGCAGCTAAAAAGATTAGGAATGATAATCAACAGACAAAAGGAATAACTTGAAACTAATTTTACAATGTTACTGGTTATAAGATTTGAAATAAACTTGAGGGAATTTAAGAACTCCAGAACGAAACAACGACCTAACTACACGCCCCTCAACCCCAGATTTCTTATGAATTTCGTAGCAACCTTTAGTAAACATAATTTTCTCCCCTAACCTTCATTTTTCATTAAACAATCTTAATTGGAAAATTTCTTCGAATGTCTCGAAAAAAAATCGATATAAAGAGAGTTGTTCGATGTATAGAAACAAGTTTTCTATGTAATGAACTTAGAAGTTTGCTGGGATTTCGATACATAGAAAATTTCGATATGTGGAAGTTCGATATATGGAGGCTCGACTGTACTTAGTTTTCTATTTCTAACTGATGCCCTGACAGAGGTATAAAACGAATGGGCCTTACCTCAAAGTAGTCCCAAAATTACTGGCTGTCATTTGTTTAAAAATCATATTTTATGTAATGGAAGATAAATAGAGAATGGAGTGTGAATATGAAAGAATTGATTTTATATTTAAAGCTTACGCAAATAAATATATATATATATACGTATATATATTTAGGTGAAAGGGGGTATGGTACATGTGAACATAGTATGATTTTTCTTAAACTCGTTTCAAAATATATTACCCTATTCTGTAATTCTGTATGAAACTTCAAAGCAATATATCGCTCAATACGCAAGAAAGTGACGCAACTGAACTTTTTTTTTTCCTTTTTATTTAAAAAAATATAACAGTCTATTTAGACTAGCGAAAAACTTGATTCCTATTTGAAAAGCAGAATCAGTTTGAGCTTTGAATAAGAAGGAAGATTAAATATAAAGTTAAAATCAACGCATCATAAACTAGATAATATGCTAAATGATAAATTAGAAGCCAGTTTCACAAGCCTGGCTAATGATAAATTACCGAAAATATGTATCTCAAATTACTTTCATTCATGGGCGGATTTGTGCTGTGAATTCTGGGAGTGCAACAATACCAGGTGTCGAGGGAAGGGGGTATACCCCAAGAGCGACAAGGGATCTCTCAATGGCGCCACCGGAAAATAATTTGGGGAAGTGCAAGCTGAAACTGCCCCCCCCCCCCCCCGTATGTTAGGGGATCTAAAACAATTATTATGGCGGGAGGGTTGTTTTCATGAAAATAATGATGCATTGTAGCTCTGAAAAAATATAAGTGACCAAACTTTTTTTCTTGATGAAATATATTTTATTTATTGATTGATTTATGATTTTTTTTTTTTTTTTTCAAAACTCAATTAAAAAATGTTGCGGTTCCGGCGCATTCCCTGGCACTCTCGTAAATCCTCCTATGAGTTCATTATATACAATCTACTTCTAGGAGGAAATTATGGTAACATGCGAAGTTGAAAAATTACCAAGAATAAATGTATTCAAACTAAGAAACACCGACGAATAACATTCCTAAATGAATGTAATCAACCAAAACGTCAAAATACAATCACATATATTTTCCTCAATCACTATACAAAATTTAGTAATATCTAAACACTTTGACTGATAAGGCAACTTTTTAACGGAGAAGATTTATCGAATGTTATGTGTAAAACGGAAACACGCACTCTTACCAACGTAAGTTAAGTTGTTACTAACCGCGAAAATTTTCTTAGCGATTAAAACTCAGGATTAGGATGATAAAATGGAAAAGATTACTGTGATTATGGAAATGTACTTTGTTGCAATCAAGCCTTGTTCTTAGCACGGTTTCTAAGACTTTTTTTTTATTTCAGAGATTTTTCTTTTCAGGTTCTCCCCCCCCCACTCTCCCCCGTAAATAATCTTTTTATTTTTGGATCAAATTGATCAAGTTTTTACAAACGCCTTATTTTTAAACTGCCATCCCTATCCTCATGGCATTTCATATAAGAAAACAAAACGTACGTTTTGTGCATATTTTTATTAAAATGACAAAACGTGTTTGTTTCATTCTTTTGGAAATAAGAAGCTTTTCATTTGTTGACACTTAACATTATTGGTGATCTAAATGAATTATGCAATTCAGGGTTCGAATTAGAATTCAGGAATATGCCTTTAGCACAATATTTTGTAAAATACCATTAAAAAATTTTCATTTGTATGCTGTTCTCATACAAGTTCCGCTTAGCAAGCTAAAAATTCCCGCAATACTATTTTCCCTAATAAAAACCCAAATGTAACCAAATTATTATTTTTTTAATTTAGTTTTTGCAGTTCGTTGATAAGATAAACTTAAATCATACATATGTATTTAGATGAATCCAAGAAAATAGGTAATTGTGAAGTTTTCTGAAGTAGAAATTGTAGCGAAATAGTGTAAAATAAAAATTCACAATCATCTGAACAAATTGCATTTCTTTCCTTTTCGGATCGAAGTTTAAAAGAATGCCGCTGAAGGGGTGAAATGCCCCTGTGATCCACCCTCTTGACACTAATCCCTCATCAAAAGAACTCCGAAAAGAGGAAGAACCCGAAATTTCGGCAGTGAAGCCCTCTGCCCCTTCTCCAGGGGCTCGGGTTTCACGGTGTGGGCCACTGCTGCAGTTTCCGAGGTAACTCGGGTTCCACGTTTTACTGGTTAAGTGAGAACTCTACACCCAGTCTAACAGTAAGAAGTGCATGGAAGAAACAGACGCTCAAACTTAGGAGACTGGCAATATTATTTTTTATACAACTAAATCAGTTAAATAAATTTGAGGAAAGTGACAGGGTAGCTTAATACACTTGAACCCCTCACTGAATTGTTTTCTTTCAATCAAAGTGATAATGCTCAATCAGGTAACAATTTAAGACTAGACAGAATTTATAGCAATGTTATGAAAATAAATCAACTTTAAACTGAAAAACTATTAACCAATAACAAGGTCAGCGATTTTCAAACTCATAATTTTTTTTTCCCTCCTTTGCTGCCAGTCCACAAAAACAGTTCTGCCATTTCATCAGTGGACATATGTTTGAGAATCCTCCTAGTGTGATCTTGGAAGCAACTGCCCCCAAAATTCTTGCACTTGTTAAGCTGTAAAAAAAAAAGTACTTATATAAAAATGGCTTGTTTTAAGTCATGTGCAGAAATTAGAATTTTACAAATGCTGAGCAAACAGCTTTTTGTACTTGACACTTTAAACCGGAATTCCTTCAACAATTAATAAAATGCTTATTAACAATATATTCCATCGGAAGTTTCATTAGGTTACAAAAACTTGTTTTAAAATGACCTATATAAATATACTTCATTAAACATTCTTCAAATATGTCTAGCCTTGAAACATTTTGATTTTGAATTATATTTTATTTTAATCTGTCAACACATTTAACTCATTTTGTATTCATTGATCAAGATCAACAATAAACCAGACCTGTAAAATAGGCAGATAATAATTGTCAACACATAAATTAAAGCTACATTTTAGTTAATTTTTTTGTGTGTAAATCAAAACATGAGGAAGGTATCCAGTCCATTAAGAGCACATCCACCCTATATTTATATTATAAATAATTAAAATAATAAAAATTTGTACCAGATTAGTTGATTAAAGTAAAACAATTTCTGGATTAACACTTGAAATGCATGCAGAGATTTGGCTGAAGCTTTTCACCATCTATGGAAAAAATGAAACTCATTTTTTGATCAGAATTCATACCAGAACTTCATATCTTACAAGAGATACTATGGAAATATTTAAAAAAGCTATGCTTGATGATTCAAGCTTTTATTATGAATATTCAGATTTAGAGGCTCTTAACAATCAGTTATCTTCTAAAATTAAATACTAAATTTGAAACACAATAAAACCAAAAGTGTGGATTCTCCTCCCCTTGCCCCGAAAAGCCCAGGCTTTCCTTAATTTTGCTGCCCTTGTTCAAGACTATACATGTAAAGCTCAAAATAGCTCCAACACTGCTCTTGCCTATGTGTAACAACGTTAGAAGCACTTACTTGCAAAAATCTTTGAGTTTTGGATCTTTATGGAAGCCCCAAACAATCAATAGTATTCCAAACACTTTCATAAGTAGAGTCAATTACATGTCATATGACGTCATATTTTATTTCTTGCAATTGCAAGAAATAAAATAATCATGTTTAGTGGTATACAAAAAAGTTTTACTTAATTTTTGCTCGGAATTTGCAAACAAGTCTCCAGTAGCCAATTCATTATCATGACCTATTTTCCACGGTAGTGCATTGACAAAAAAACATTCCACTTTTGTCGAAAAATTAAGTTTATCAAGTAGTTTTTGCTGCTCTCTTCTTCTAACAACCTCTCTAGGTTTTGAACAGCTTCAAAATCTTCCAGAGGAAGTTTTACATCTATATTTGGCACAGCTGCAGAAGATTGATCTGAAATACAAGATCATATAAAATTTACAAACAACCTAGTCTTATATGTGTGTGCATATATTTCACTAGTGAAACCAGAATTTACAAACACAAATGTGCGATCAGAAGCAAGTTCTGGGCCCAGATAGGCCTGTCCTAGTCAATTTCTTAGTCCCTAATGAAGATCAATGGCCCTTCTTCAAGCTATCTACCCCCTTGCTCATTACAGCCTCTTCCAATAAGCTGTTCCAATGCTACCCCACTAAAGGAACGATTTTTTTTTTTTAATTTCAAGATGAGCCCAAAATTTGAATAGCTAAAACAATGACCTCATCTAGCTTTCCGTTCAAAAATTTAACCAATTAACATCTTTCATTTTGATAAATTTAAACAGCTGAATCATGTCCCCTCTGACCCTCCTTTGTTCCAGGCTATACATGCTGTGCCTTTAAAGTTTGGAATCAATCAGTGTTTAAAAATCTCTTTACTAGCCTAGTAGAGAGTCTTTGAACATTTTCTAGTAAAGAAATTTCTTGAGGTATGGAGATAAAATTGAGCAGCATACTCCAAATGAACTCAGATCAAACCTCTATATAAAGGCAGAAGAACCTTCATTTGTTTGAAATAAATCTATTGATAAACCTTAACATTCTATTGGCTTTGTTACTTGCTGTTATATATATGTTTATGAACTTAGATGGTTTTGAAATAAGGACATAGATGAGATTCAGTAAGATTAAGTTTAATAGTGCTGCGTCATAAGCACGCACCGCATGATGGATGATGAAGTGAACAACAACGTTGGTCAGGGAGCGGTTGCAGTTAGAGGTAGAATAGCGATTCCGATTAAATAGATACATGACTAACTATAATACATGACATCTCCCTTTTTTTTTTGGAAAAAAACACACATATATATATATAAAGAACACACAAAAGTAGTTGAAGAGAAAAAAAAAAAAAATCCGAATATAAAATACAGGTGAAATCAAATATAATAATAATAAGAAAAATTACAATTATCATCACTATTATCTAAATACCAATGTTTAATTGTCTCTGAACCTTGATGGGGGTTTAATTAATCGGCCCGTACGGGTCGTTAAGGTTGTAGCAGCAGGAGTCTGAGTCACAGTACAAGAGCTAGGTGTTACAGTTACTGGAGTAATAATCTGGTTGGTTGTTGGGACTACAAACAGATCCTCTGCCGTTGATTCATTGTTGATGGGCTGTGCAGATCTAAAAATTTTAATGTGAAAACGATTTCTTCGATAAACTCTACCGTTCTCAGCTCTCACGCAGTAAGACCTAGGCTGAGGTCCAACCTTGCAAATTTTTCCTTTGCACCATTCTTTATTATGCTGAAACAATACTACTTGGTTATTATGCAATGGCTCTAACGGGCGTGTATGCAGGTCATATTTATGTTGACGTTGTTGCCTCAGATGTAGACGATTTTGGACATCACTACAGTCGTAATGAGGTTTGAGCAGTGACGGTAGAACTGGAATCAGGGTGCGAATCCGACGACCCATTAAGATCTCAGCTGGAGAAGGCAGACCATCCATGGGAGTGTTTCTGTACTCCATCAAAACTAGATGAGGATCCTTATTGTCTTGAGCAGCTTTGTTGAGGCTTGATTTGATGGTTTGTACACATCTTTCAACCTGTCCATTTGAACGGGGGTATCCTGGGCTAGATGGGTTGTGGAGTATATCCCAACTTGTACAGAATTCACTGAACTCTTTGGAATCAAATGGTGGTCCATTGTCTCCGACAATTTCTTCAGGAACTCCAAAACGAGCAAAGCAAGTTTTCAAAGCATTAATAACTGTGCTAGCTGTTGTGTGGTGCAAATGTTGCAATTCAATATATTTGGAAAAATAATCAACAATTAAAAGATATGTTACTGATGAGAGGTGAAAAAAATCAATTGCAACCTTTTGCCATGGTCGCTCAGCAAGCTTTCTGTCTAACAGTGGTTCTTTGATGTTTGACCTTTGGTTTTGTTGACAGATGGTACAGTGTGAAACCATATTTTCAATGTCGGTGTTCATACCTGGCCAGTAGAGAGATTGACGAGCAAGATTTTTGCATGACACTATGCCTCGGTGCCCAACATGGAGATGTTGCAAAATATCTTCACGACAAGACTTGGGAATCAGCAATCGCTGTCCACGACAGATGAGGCCATTCTCTATATGCAGTTCAGATTGGCAATGCCAATATGGTTGTGCTTGTAGAGTCACACTGTGTTTATTCTGGGGCCATCCATTTGTGATGTAATTTCTTACACTTTTAAGTTCTGCATCATTCTGCGATTCCAGACTGATTTTATCAAGCTTGGATTTTGATGCTTGTACCAGCAAGGAAACCATTAGTTGAGCAGAGTCAATATCTGATGTTGAGACAGGATGTGCTGGCAAGGGTGCTCTGGACAAGGCATCAGCGACAGCTAAATATTTTCCAGGAACGTGTGTTAGTTTGAAAGAATATCTCTGAAGCCTCAATAACAGTCTTTGCAGTCTAGGTGATATTTTTTCAAATGGTTTGTGGATTAAGCCTAGGAGGGGCTTGTGGTCAGTTTCAATTTCTACATGCTGGCCAAAAACAAAATAATGAAAATGTTCACAAGCATGAACAATAGCAAGGAGTTCTTTTTCGATTTGAGAATACCTTGACTGAGCCTCGGAAAGAGTTGCAGAAGTATATGCAACTGCTTGGCGATTCTGGAGAAGAACTCCACCAATTCCAAAAGAACTTGCATCTACAGAGAGCACTATGGGTTTATCTCTGTCAAAAAATTGGAGAATTGTAGATGACTGTAGCAAGTCTTTAACTTTTGAGAATGCTTCATCATGATGAGAGTCCCAAATCCAATTTGTGTCTTTCTTTAGCAGATCTCTTAAAATAGACGTTTCCTGTGAGAACTTAGGCACAAATTTCATGAGATATGTGGCCATACCTAAGAATCTCATTAATTCTTGTTTGTTGGTAGGAACAGGAAAATCGGATATTGCTGAAACTTTTTTAGGATCAGGAGAAATACCATCTGGTGAAATTATATGGCCTAAATATTGTAGCTTAGAAACAGCAATCTTGGTCTTATCTTTGTTTAGTTTCAAACCACTTTGCCTAGCAATTTGAAATACCTTTCTTAGCTTTTCACAATGGTCTTCTAGGTTTGCACTGTACACCATAATATCATCAAAATATGGAGCGATGTCTGGACAACCTTCAAAAATGTTGTCCATGGCCATTTGGTACACTTCCGGCGCACAGGATAAACCAAAAGGCATTACGAGGAAACGGAATCTACCAAATGGTGTAATGAAAGTACACAGATCAGCACTTTCTTCGTCTAGTTGGATATGGTAGAAGGCATTTTTTGCATCTACAAGGGAAAAGATTTTTGAGCCCTTGAGCTTTGATAAGAGTTGATCCTGCGTTGGGATTTGATAGTGTTGTCTCTTGATGTATTTGTTGAGAGGACGAGGATCAAGACAAACTCGTAGAGAACCGTCTTTTTTAGGAACCACAACTATTGGATTAACCCAATCAGTCGGTTTTGTCACCTTTTCAATTATACCATTGTGTTCCATTCTCAAGAGTTCATCCTTGAGTTTATTTTCTAATGCCAATGGGATTTTGCGTGATGCAGCTATAACGGGAACTGCATTTTCATTTAAAATGATTTTATGTTTCCCGGGTAGGCGACCCACACCCTCAAAAATGTCACTATACTCTTCAATTAATTTTGACAGCTTAGGTGTATAAGATGTGTTAGGAGGAGGAACGCTATTATTAGATGAATTAACATTTGAAACACACTTGGTAGAAACACTGTTGATGCACTTTCCACTTTCTTGTGATGTGGTGTCGATTCGTTTGATGAGATTTAAATGACTGCATGCAGCCGCACTTAGTACTGGCTGCACACTAAGATTCACTATGTGGAAGGTAAGAGCATAACACTGATTATTAACTTCACACTGTAAAACACTTTTACCAACAACTGGTAAGGCATCACCCGTATATGTACACACTTGAAGAGATGTTTGAACAAGTGTTGGCGAATTTTTGAGACTTTTAAATATAGAAAAAGGAAGCACATTTACTTGAGCACCGGTATCCAACTTGAAAACAATGGGGAAACTATTTACAAAAATTTGTTGAAGCCAATCACAATCAGATGATGTTGATATTGTCCCAATGTATGCCACATTAGGGTTAGAGCATTCAATTGTTGACACTTGCGAGTGCTGTTTTGGATGTCTCCTTTGCTGTCTGCAAACGCTAGCAAAATGGTTTTGCATTTGGCAGTTGTGGCAGGTTTTGCCATAAGCTGGACAATTCCGGGGAGCATGTTGTGACCCACATCTGGAGCATGGTCGTTTTCTCTGCACTTGAGATGCATTTTTCTTGGCAGGATTTAGCTTAAATTGGTGTGTACTTGTGCTTGAGTTACCTTGACCCTGGAGCTTCTTGGATTTTTGATGGCTGATTGCATCAACTTGCTTAGATGAAGATTGCTGTGACATTGCAAGAGAGTGCAATTTTGAGAGCTCAGCTGACTTGCAGATTTCGACAGTCTTTTTTAATGAGAGTTCTGGTTCCCTAAGCAGGCGTTCACGCAAAACATCATCGCGTAACCCCTGAATTATGCGATCCTTAATGTTCCGATCGTAAGCAGCATCGAACTCACATTGATCTGCTTGCAGCTTGATTTCTGTAACGAACAAGTCGAAGTTCTGACCTGGTTTCTGATACATATTGTTGAACACAAAAGTTGCGAGTGTTACGTTACGATATGGTTTGTAGTGGTCATCAAATTTATCTAAAACTTGCTTGACAGTTCTTGTCTGACCAGCTGTAAGGGTTGGAAAGTCGAAAGTTAAGTAATCTTTGTATGAGGATTTTCCAATGACGCTTAGCAACAAAGCGATTCGAGTTTCGTCATCTTCCTTGCTGTACTTTACTGCAGTTTCAAACAGTTCATATTTCTGTCTCCAGTCGCTCCAAGCCTCTGCTGGGTTATCTCCAGGAACGAATATTTCCATCTGAAGAAGTTGATGCGCCATGCTGACTCTAGATGCTTAAGTCCACACAACGAAAAATAAGTTTAAAAATATGGCACTTCTCGAAATCTGCAAGTAATATTTTCTTCCGACACCATGTTATATATATGTTTATGAACTTAGATGGTTTTGAAATAAGGACATAGATGAGATTCAGTAAGATTAAGTTTAATAGTGCTGCGTCATAAGCACGCACCGCATGATGGATGATGAAGTGAACAACAACGTTGGTCAGGGAGCGGTTGCAGTTAGAGGTAGAATAGCGATTCCGATTAAATAGATACATGACTAACTATAATACATGACACTTGCCATACTGCAATCCTGGCTAAACTGGAAATGATCGATTACAACACCCAGATAAATAACATTTTCTGCCTGATTAATGACTGGTACACTTATTTCAATGACCTAAATGTAGCTGTTGGCCTTTCTCCAACCACTTATCTGCCCATGGGTGCCCATATGCAAAATTTTAAGAGGGGGGGGGGGGGCTCAGAAATTTTCCCCATGGTTTAGCAGAACATTTTCCGCATGGAAACCAATTTCAGTACAGATTAGATATTAAAATTTGACATTTTTAATAACTTATTCATTAATGGCGGGAAAGGATTTTTTTATACATTTTTGCAAAGAAAAAGGCACTAAAAGCAAGGAAGTTCTCTTGTTTCCTACTTAACAATATGATCTAAATCCTCTTGCAGTTTCATTTGTTCATTTTTAACAAGCCCCATTACTTGACCTCCATTACGTAAACAGCAAAACATGTTTTCACAAATACTTTCATGAATATCATTAATAAAAATACCTTCTGTATATATATATATATATATATATATATATATATATATATATATGAAATTGATTGATCTGGATATCCACAGTTGGAACAAGCACAACTTGTCAGCATTGTGAAGGCTACCTATCTCTTAATTGCAGCATTATGACACATTCAATTATAGTTTATTTCAAAATTAAATGTTTACGAGTTTTAAATTATAAATAAATAATAAAATACTACTTCAAATTAATTTATAGCATTATGATAGCACAAAATGGTAAAATTAATGACACTTACCGCTGCTGTTATTAGACTGCTCAACGAGCAAGTCCAATGTAGCTTTAATATCTTTTACTTCCATTCTTAGCAGATGGAAACTCCTAAGGCAGCTTCTGGAAAACATCTGAAATAAATATTAATTGTGAAAATAAATGCTTAAATCAACAAAGTTTCCTATGCAATCCAAATCAAATTTGAAAGGGATGAGACCATTTTGTATTGTTAAAATAAATTTTTCATACTTTGTTCACTTCACCATACTGACTTTTTTGCATCATAATCTAAATGTAAAGATTTCATGTTTTTAAAACAACGTGAATTTTCCAATAACTAGTGGTTTTAGTTTCTCATAGCCATCCATATTAGCTTCTAATAGAATTATCAGTCTCTCTTTACTTTTCTTCCCTCCCACACATTTTTCATTTTTAAAAGCAAGAGTTTTCTTGGGCAAGGCTCAATAAAAAAGTCCACATTCATCAACGTTAAACACATTTTTAGGTTTATACCGCATCAAAATGTTATCTAGCATGGATTTTTTCTAATCACTTAAAGCACTCTCATCCACACATCACTGGCTTCCTCGAATACTGTTTTAAAAACCATGTCATTTCTTGATTTTAAACGCTGCATCCATCCATTGCTTGCCGTAAAATCATCCCCTCCTAATTCAGCAGCTATTTGAAGAGCTTTCTCTTTCAGTATTAAGCATGATATTGATACATTTTGAGCTCTAGCGATTTTTATCCATTGCAGAAGGGCTTCTTCAACTTTTTCATACAGTGACAATTGCTGCCTTTTTCTCTTTCCATTACCAGCAGTTTTGGAAGCTGTATGCGAGGATAAGATATTGTTAAGGGTTGTTCAAGGTATCTTTCGCTCTTTTGCAAAACATGCTTTTGATATTCAGTAAGTTACCGCCCTATAGCCAGGGCAAAGGCAGAAATACATGAAGTACACCGCCAGCTCAGTCAATTCCAGCCGAGGACTGCAGTTTCGTGCTTATTAGCACTCATCAGCCCGGCATACGACTAACTGAGCTGGAGGTGGAAAACCTCTTAAGGAAGCCAAGAGTGCCAAACAAACTGGTAGCTAACATAGAATTAGCACTGACCAGATGAGAGACCGAAACAATGGTTCGGTTCAACTCGAATATTGCAGGCAAGGCAGGTATATTCAGTAATTTCATGTATTTCTGCCTTTGCCCTGGCTATAGGGCAGTAACTTACTGAATATACCTGCCTTGCCTGCAATATTCGAGTTGAACTGAACCATTGTTTCAGTCTCTCATCTGGTCAGTGCTAATTCTATGTTAGCTACCAGTTTGTTTGGCACTCTTGGCTTCCTTAAGAGGTTTTCCACCTCCAGCTCAGTTAGTCGTATGCCGGGCTGATGAGTGCTAATAAGCACGAAACTGCAGTCCTCGGCTGGAATTGATTGAGCTGGCGGTGTATTTCATGTATGCTTTTGATACATTAGATTTTAAAAAATCTTCAACGATTTGCTGTTTCTCTGACAGAGACAATGCATTTCTTTTCGACATCATGTACAAGATACAAGTGAAAAAATGGTTAGAATGAGATAATTTCCAGTGATTTGCTGGTCGAAAATGGACATGTGCTTATGACAAACACGTGACACTATGGGGACCTGCCTTCGAAATTTGTATGCATTCCTAAAAGCCATCACTATTGACCTTGACCCTTATCTAAAAGCTGTCACCCTCAATCCACAAAGCATGAATGAAGACCAACAGTATGCAGCCAGAGGAAACAGTTCTCTTTTACCTGCGTTAAGGGGGGTGAATGATCCCTCCTACTCACTCAAGTCATCTTCTCTCTACAGCCTTGCGTTGTCTCTGCAAGCCTTTTCCCTAGAATTTGAGGGGATAAAGGGTTTCGTGGAGAAGTTTTCCTCACATTCGTTGGGCAGAGGGCATTTTGTCGATGAAGGATCTTGTACTTGGGAAAATTCACAGAACTGAATTAGTGAGGCATTGAAATCTCTCAAAGAAAGTCAGACAAAAATGACCTAATAAGCAATGGTGGTATTGGATAAATGACCATATATCCGATAATCCATAACATGGAATAACTATTCAATGAGTCATGATTTTAGAAAAGTGACCTTATATGTGGGGTGACCTTATGTGTGGGTGTCCTTATATCAAGGTCTGACTCTATATCTTTATGCTCAAATTTATTACAGCTAGTTTTTAAATTTGAAATTAATAATACTAAAACAAATTTTCAAAAACCAAATGTAATAAATTTAACTTGAATCAACTGTGCTAACTCAATTAAATACTTACTCTGATTCATTGTTAAAAGATGATTAGAACTGAAAGAATTCTTTATTTTAAAGTTTTTTGGAGATGTTTTGTTTTTATGAAAATAAAAAGCTATTAATCTATATTCGAATTTTAAAAAATGTTGATAGCAGTAGCACTTTTATTTACAAAGGTTTTGAAATTTAGCATCTGTAGTAATTTTTTTCAAATTTATTTCTTTTTTTTTTTTTTTTGGAATAGAATCTTGTTCCAATGTGAAACAAACTTAAATAGTAAAAAAAAAAACTCGAAAAAATTATTTATCTGAGCTGATTGGCTTGACTATATACTGAAATTTCTTCAATACAACGTGATCAAAATTAATTATGAATGAATCATTCTTCCTATAGGAGGACTTCATCACAAGTTTCAATTTAGCTTAATATAATATGCTTCGTTTACTTCTATAGTTGGGGCAAGCCTAACCCAGCAGCATCGCAATGCTTTGATTACAATCTGCGTAGCCTTCACACTTCACAATGCTGTCAGTTTGAATTTGCCCCAATTATAGTTTTCAATACCATCATATTTAAAAGACAATCAAACAATTTATTTTCTTTTTTCCTCCTTAGATAACAGATTTATGTAGAGAAGCAGCGATGTCCGTCATTAAAGATGATGTTACATCATTGACTTCATTAGTTACAATGGACCATTTTCATTTAGCGTTACAATCCGTACTTCCCAGGACAACAAAAGAAACAATAGAATTTTATGAAAATTATGCAAATAAATTTATTATAAATTGATGCTAATTTTATTTTGCAATCACGACAAATGATTTTATCTTTGTACATTTCTTTCTCAAAAAATATTTCAGCATTTCCTTTTGTCTAAAATTTGAGTGCAATGTTTAAACAAACTCTATACCCATAATTCTTTTAAGACTAAGTTCTGTGGGAGGAAGAGAGTTTTATAATAACTTATTTTAAAGGTACTTACATGCACTTTAATTACATGGATTATCCGTGGAATAGGGTTGCAGGGTAATCGTGAATAGCCAAATTCATGGATAATTTGCAAAGTAAGTAAAAAATGAAACTAGTCTAATAGCTTTAGATAGATCAATAACATTTGTGCATGTAAAAGCCTGTGGATAATCCGCCCGTGGATAATCGAAAGTTTACTCTGTAATTTAATTATTTTCAAGAAGAAACTTTTTCACAAAATTTTAGGTTTCGAATATGTCCTTTAAAATTTTTGGAAAAAATATGATCTTAAATGTATTTTAATGAATATGTCCAACATTTTTCAGAGTGGGACTATGAATGACTCAGCAGTTACGGCAAATAATGTGGGAAAATTTTTGCAGTTTTTGTAAAACTTAGCTTTCAAATGCTATAGCTCATGTTTTATGAAAGCAACAGAGTTTTATAATTGCTCATTTTAAAGAGAATTACATTAACTTTAGTTTATAACTTGAATAATTTTCAATAAAAAAAGTTTTCCATAATTTTTAAAATCTAAAACTTAAAAAAAATTTGAGTCAGTGTCCTATTATTTTTTTAAATACTGCTTGATTTTTAATGCATATATTTATAAAAATGTTAAAAAATTTTCTGGAACCATGAAGGGTTCAGCAGTTACTGAAAAGTTTTAGCAAAAATTTTAGTAATGTATCCTACATTATTTGCTGTAACTGAGGATCCTTTCATTGCGAGCCATTTTAGAGTGAGAAATCTAAAATTCTCTGTATTCATTAAAGTACAATAAAAATCGTGTTTTTTTCCAAAATTTTTAAATCACACTACCTTTAAAAAATTTTGAACTTGACATTGTATGAAAAAAAAAATCAACAATTATTCAAGTTACATAAACAAATTAAATTAATGCGAACATAATTGTCTTTAAACTGAGCTATCATACAACTAATACTAGCTCCAATAGAACTTTAGTTATAGCATTTTAAAACACTGCTGTCTAGTAAAAAAAAAAAACTTTTTAACGCATTACAAAAATTACTAATGATACAAAAATGATAAATTTAAAAATATATATATATGAAAAAATTTAAGACAGAATGGTGTGAGCCATTGGCGTGAAATGGCCCTAAATAGCTTTAAAATGTGACCCATAAAAAGGCTATATAAAGGACCTATTTTTTAATCTGCTGGAAGAGTGGGAACCCAGTTATATTCTTACAATCTTTAATATTCTTTCAGTGTTGTCTGATTAATACATATCCCTTTTCCATTCATATTTTCAATTTATGCTACCTCTAGCCCATCTTTACCATCCAGAAGCTAAATTACGCATTATTTAAAAGATTTTGTTTATGTCAAAAATTTTACAAAAAAGCTATTTTTAAAATTAAAAATATACAAATAATAAAAGATATGGTTAATCAAGTTGGA
Source organism: Uloborus diversus (assembly GCF_026930045.1). Classification (NCBI taxonomy): domain Eukaryota; kingdom Metazoa; phylum Arthropoda; class Arachnida; order Araneae; family Uloboridae; genus Uloborus; species Uloborus diversus. Next base: position 54,331,501 of record NC_072739.1, on the reverse strand, counting down.
ATTAAAACAAATTCTATCAATCTATTATTGTTCTAGTTCGCCAAACATAAATAATTTTTAAAAGCAAATAAAACATTGTTAAAACACAAATGCACAGGAACACTGCATTCGTGTGTTTCTGCATCACAAGGAATGTCCTTTTCAGTGCATAAAATGTGAGCTAATGAATGTAAAGACATGCGAAAAAAAATCCGACTTTTATCCGATGTCTTTAACTCTATAAGCTCGCATTTTATACATTGAAAAAGGCATTCCTTGTAACACCAAAACGCATCTGCAGTGTTCCTGCACATTTATGCTTGCAAACATTGTTTATTTTTTAAGAAAAGATATTTTTATATTTTTTTTGAATGATTTTTGCTTGTAACAAAAATTAATTTAATAATATATGAAAATTTCATATTTTCTATACTTTTTTGCTCCATTTTTAATAAATAAGTTTTCTTAATTTTGGGTATACTAAAATAAAGATTAACTCCATTGAAGCATAATAAACTTCATTATTTTCAAAATTTAAATTTGACTTGAAAATTTCTCACTAGATGGCAGTACACCTATAAATTGTTCATCCAATGAACAACATAGAACAGTTTCATTATTTTTTCAGAAATAAGAAGTAGCTTCAAATTGTCATATTGATAAGAATTAACATATCCAGAATTCATCAAACAACTTCTTCTGAAATTTTAGCATAAAGAAGTTGCAAATGACAAGAAAGGTAAGTTGATATTTTTTTATAAATTATTTTATTTTAATTTTTATTATTATATGCAACTAAAAAATACTTCTGGAATACATGAGTTGCGTTTTATCTCATTTTTAAACAAGGTTTTGTGATTTCAATAGTGTTTGTGAAAAATAAAAATAAAATAATAATAAAAAATGATTGAAATCATTTATGATTCTTGTTTAAGGGCAAACTGCAAAATAGTAATTATAATAAATACGTGTTTCCTTACACAGAAACTTCTTTTTCTATTCTTTTCTATTCCATAAAAAAAGGTTTTTTCTTTATTATTTTGTCCTTTTTCACGATGAATTTAAGAAACGTTTCTGCTATGAAGCTATTTAGTAAAACTAGGAACTGAAAATATGATACTTCTGTTTGCTCTTTTTTTACTTACTGTCTCAAATTATTACTCTTTTCAAAATAAAATGTAGATGAGCGATTTAAAAATTATGTGAAGCTGTTTGAAGTGCAAAAAATGCCAAACTTTTTAAAGTGCAAAAGAAATCAAACAATAGTTTGACTAAAATATAGCCAAACATCATTCTGGCTAATGCTTTTGAATTTTTTCTGCCCAAATGTGATCAAAATTAGCAAAATCGGCTAATGTTAACCAAACCTAGCAACTCTGCAGTAAGTAAAGCTGGTTGAGGCCTGTTTTTGAAAATAGGGGGGTTTGAGAAGCAGCATTTAAAGATTCTGATTGGCTGATAGCTTTGAGATCATTGTCGGGGAGATGCAAATGGATACCCTAAATTCGTAGCATCGGTATTCCACGCCACGATTTTTTTCTATGAGATAATTATTCCTTAAGGCAGGGGTTCTCAAAATTTTCCAACTTGCGGCACGCTATAAAGTTTTTTATTAATTTCAAAGCTCCCGAGTTTATCTTTATTGTTTGTACATATCGAAATTCCTTCCGGGATTTGGAAGCCATATATTACCAATATGGCAACAATACTTACTTTGCTGGTAAAACTGTACAAGTTTTATGTACGGAAAGAAATGTTCTATGTACGGAATTTCTGTATTGCGGCAGATATCAAGTCTAAAGCCTAGTTCTTATTTCACTCGTTTTAACATGTCACGATCAATCTTAGAAAATGAGGTTGGGATATTTTGGTGTTAATCTTGCAAATCATGTGACCTATGAGGCACAAATTCACAATCTTTGATATTTCACTACAAAAAAAAAAAAAAAAATGTTTGGAAATAGGTCCAGGGGGCACAGAAGAATGGGATTGTTGTAATCAGAATCTTTGCAAATCCAATGACTAGGAAGCACATTATTAAGGAAACTAAATAGTTGCCCATCAAGGCACGTCCTTAATGGTCCCATCAGCCCAAGAAATTGAAAAAAAAAACCAGCATTAAGACTTATTAACGTTGCAAATACCCTGCTCGACATTGAAAATGTAACACCTACAAGGAGTGTTCAGAAATTTATGCGAATTTTAGAGTAGACCTACATCACTGAGTTATGTAAATGATGTGAATTGTGCAACTCTCTGACGCACGTGAAGTAAGATATAAGGGAAGGAACTTGCAGAATGGGCAATATTCGTGTCGTTATTTCTGACTGGAGAATTTTCAAAGAAATTTTGTTCTTCTCTTGGAGGATATGTGTAACACGAGAATGCCAGGCCGCCGTCAGCGAAGGCACTTCCAGCAGATAGACGATTTTACGAGGGGTATGGTGATCGGACTGAGAAGGGGAGGTTGGTCCGTACGTCAAATCGCAGCTGATACCCACATGGATGCGAGCACAGAGCATCGGATGTGCCGAAGATGGTTGGAATAACGAAATGTGGCAAGATTGAGGGGTGCAGGGGCAGCCAGAGTGATGTCAGAACGCGTAGATCGACGCATCCACCAACAAGCTGTAGCAGACCCACAAGTCACTGGTTCCTCGATTCTGCAGCAGGTGCAAGATACCGTGAATGTTCCCGTGTCAACCAGAACCATTTCCCGTCGTTTGGTCGCACGTGGTCTGCAATCACGGCGTCCGCTAAGAAGACTGCCATTGACCCCACAACATAGACAGCAACGTTTAGTATGGTGCCGGACTAGAGCGACGTGGATGGCAGAATGGCGAAATATCATGTTCTCAGATGAATCCTGCTTCTGTTTATCCAGTGATAGTCGCTGCAGTCGTGTGTGGCGTCGACGTGGAGACAGATCTAATACGGCAGCAAATGTGGAAATGTCTCACCGAACAACATGACATAATGGTTCGGGCCGCAATTGTGTACAATTCCATATCACCTCTAGTTCGTATTCAAGGCACTATGACAGCCCAACGATACTTGTATAATGTGCTGCGGCCAGTGGCAATCTTTTACCTTCAAGGGCTATCTAATGCAATTTTTCAGAAGGATAACGCCCGACCACACAGTGCTCGTATCTGCCAACATGCTCTCCAAGGCACACAGATGCTTCCCTGGCCACCATACTCTCCTGATATGTCACCAATTGAACATGTGTGGGATTTGATTGGACACCGTTTGCAGACTCTGTCCCTTCCTCGTTCGAAAGACGAACTGTGGCAAATGGTTGAAAGGAAATGGAGAGCCATCCCTCTGGACACCATTCGCACCCTTATTGACTCTATGCTTAGACGTGTTTCTTCGTGTAACGCTGTCCGCGGTGGTCCTACATCCTACTGAGCCGATGCCGTTCTCGCTTTGTATTCTGCCTATCATTTTGAAATTTAGATCATTCATTATTCCTTGCTGTCTCTTTTTTTCTAAATTTCATCACTTTCTGACCACTCCTTCTTGGTGCTGCATTTTCAATGTCGAGCAGAGTATACACTGCTGGCGTCTGTTGAAGGGCCCTACAGATTTTGTTACAGGGGGGCTCAGAATTTATAGATCTGGGCCTTGTGGCAGTTGAAAACAATAAAAGCCACCCCCACAGAAGAGACCTGTCATGTATGGGAAGGGGGGCACGGAGTCAATTGCCCTCCCCCCCCCCATACACCCATGGGATTTTGAAAAATTAACATTTTTAGATGTAATTGAGCATGGCTTTTGTTGCTTTTCGACAAAATTTGCAGTGAGCCCCCCTACTGGACGAATTCAAAATGAGGGGTTTGCACTGCATCCTACCCCAACTTCCCTATCTCGATGAGCCGCTGTGTTGACCAGTTGGTTCTTCTGTCTAACGGAAATTAAATTTTCTGAGATAAAAATATAAATTCGCACAAACAGTCGCTATGGCATTTTTTGTGGTAAAACACTTTTAATAAACATTTAATGAATTTTTATAAAACTTAAAATAAGCAAGTAGTACTTATAATACTTTTAAATCAACAGGTAAAACATTGAGAAATATTCTAGAAATCATCACAACACATAGATTAATATTAAACGATTTTAGTTTTAAACGTATGATTTGCAATTATATCCTTTACAGACTATTTTTAATGCATGACATTATATGTATTTTACCCTTTTCCTTATTTAAATAATAACCAAAGGTATCAGCGCTCTCTGCGTTTCGAAATCTAGCTCATTTGTTCATAAATACATACAGTTGGCTCTCTGTTTAACGACTTTAAATGGACCACAAAAAATCGTCCTTAAGTAGAATACGTCCTTAAATAGAATGCTTTTAACACTGTAGTGGACCATCTGGGACCGTGAAAAGTCGTCGTTAAATAGAGAAAGTCGCCCTGTAAAATTATCATAATGTGGCTTACGTCCTTCTGGCTTAGGTACAGATTTTTTGTCGGTCTAGAATTTTTTGGAACGACAAAGCACTAATGAGTACGATGGAGTGTGAGAAAGCAGTGGGGTGGAGTCCCCTAGTTATTTATGAATTACATATCCGTTACTGAATTAAACTGTATTTTTCGAAAGGTGTTACCTATTTATGATCAACTAATTTATGAAATAACTTTGATATCGTTTATTTTTCACTTTAACGGTTCATACTAAGTGCCTTGCCTCCATTATTTTATATACTGATAGATGGCAGCACCATCACCGGAACAGTTAATGATAATTTAGAACTAGTTCAGGAGCTAATAGCTACCTGGTGCTAGCACCCCCAGAGGTATCGTTTCACTTGGAGGACATTGAGACCACGAGCATATTTAACGTCGCTCAGTCCCCTTTAATGACGACGGTGGGTCTTCGACCATCGAGGTTCGAACTCAGGACCCTCCGGCCCCGAATCCGACGCACTACCGATCAGGCTACCACGGCCCACTTGTCTAGTTTTTTCACGAAATAGTTTTTTCGTTAATTTACTGGTACAGCGCATCCGAACAAGGCTCTTGAGCCCCAAAAAAAAACCTATTTGGGACTATGGCAACACTATATTTCTTTTTATTTTTTGGCAATACCTTGTTCTGTTCCGAAATCCGAACCACACAGAAGACATCAACAGTGCAAGCGTGGGCAACTGGGAATCAGCTTTGTCAGAATTTTCCTCTTAGTTTTGTATTTTTATATCTAAAGTTCACCGATAACTGTTACGCTGAACTTGATCCTTATCATGGTATTTAAAGTCTTCACTTTACGCATAGTACTTCGTAATCGTTAAAGGTGTCAAAATCTTATAACCTTTTAACTACTTGACGAAAGTTGTCGCGCAACTGCTGCAAGCGGCACGTGAGACCGATCATTCGAAATAGGGTAGATTTTCAAATTAAATGCATTTAGTTTTCATTGTGTCATTTAATTCATTTAAATACATTTTTAAATATTTTTTAATACATAGGTAAGTTCAAAAAAAAAAAAAAACGTGATAAAAATTACTGTGTTACAGTAGCAACATTATTTAAATGGGTATGGCCTTTGTAAAAGCACATAAAGTGTTTTCGCATTGACTTCTTTAACAAATTTTATGTCATAAATACAAAAAGGGCATACCTTCTAAAATTGTGAGCTGCAATCGTTGCACATAGTTTCGAGCATTGAAGGCTGATTGGGTCGTTGCAATCAATGCATTTATACGCGTTTTTTCGTTTTTTACTTGGAGGGCATCTTCTGCATGTTTTTCTGGTTTCTAATTTATCCTCTTTATTGCTATAGCGGTTGCTTTCATTGTTATATTCTTCCCCAAAGATTCTTAGCATTGTAGGCTTCATATCTCTAGGTAGATGGAAAGAACTCTTTCTGCGCTTCAAATGGATTTGCAGTAGCTGATTTGCCAATGCGAGCATTAAATTTTCTCTTCATTTTTGTTGCATTTTTATAGGATCGAAATAAGGGCGATTCAATCGTCACCTATGGGACATTTGCACGCACATTTTGCTTATAGATTGTACTTTTAAAGGTATAGTATGCAAAAAAAATTGAAAACTAATGATATTTCTATGAACTATGCATGAATCTTTAGTTTTTAGAACTGATAGATTTTCAAAAAGGATGAAAGCATTTTATTTATGCTCATTCAATCAAGTGTCACGTATGGGACAGAGCTGAAATATTAAATGTTAGATTTTTAAACTGAAAGCAAAAATTCAGCTAATTGAAATAAATTATTAAATGGGTGTATTTTTTTCAAAAAATGTATATATCTGTAAATGATTTGCAGTAGTTTCTTTTATGTTACACATAGTTTTATGTTGGTGGTAATTTTTTTAACATTGCACGTGATTGTCACGTATGGGACATTTATAACAATCGAACGATGTCCCATACGTGACAGTATATAAAAAAACAACTTATAACTTAATTTATAGCCCAATACAAGCCTGCAATAGTTAGAGCTATGAAATATTATGTAGTTTTAACAATAAAAAATATTTTTGGAGCAAAATGATAAAATTAAACTTGTAAAGTATACATTTCAGAGAATTTATTCATGAATTAATCAAATACTATAATGGCATGAACATTTTAAAAAATACATCTTATTTGTTTCATTGAATTTAAATTGTCCTCGGTTATTGACAATCACTGGTGGAGAAATTTTCTTAACAATTTCCTGTGTTTCATATATTATGCAGTCGGGAGGAGCGGGCCATTTATACATCCCCGATGTCCCCTTCGCTTCATGCATGACAGATATTCGAATCTTGTGAGGACTTTCTATGTGAATTATTTCTCCTGGGTATGCTTTATTATCAAACATAACCACCACCCAGTCCCCACAACATAGATGGAAATTTTTAACTATCCTTTTCATCACAGATTATTCTATCTGTGTCACTAGCAGTAAACTTGCACACAATTTTTCCTTCTTTCCACTGTATGACATGATATTGTTTGATCCCAGGAACATTTGTTACTACAGCCCATGGCTTTGCTGTTTCTATTTCATTTTTTATCTGTTCTTCAGACAAAAAGAATACTTTAGTACTTTTGACTAAAGTATTTGCTAATTCTGCAAAATCTTTAGCTGACTGAACTATTAGTCCATTTTGTGCCATCATTTTTTGCCTTACTAAACGTTTCACATTTCCTCCGATGCCATCCACTACACCTTTTCCGTGTGAGGTGGCAAAATATTTCCAAAGGAAACATTTGTCATATTTTTGGTCTAACAAAGATAGGAACTTTACCATAAACTTGTTTTTGAATTCCGAAGAAGGTCCATCACTCCATATTATTTCTTTCTGCGGAATATTAGTGGAATAATCTTTTGCAAATACTTCATTATATAATAATTGAATACGTGAAAAATTGTGTCCTTGTCTTTGGTATTTGAATCCGAGCACACTATATATGTTTTGCATTCATTTCTGTAAAATGCTGCTGTAAATAGAAGAACAGTAGCTCTGCTCCACAGTGCACTCTGAATTTCATTTTGGTACGCACATGAAAAAGACATTGCAAAGTCTACTTGCAGTACTCTCGCTGTAGGATCCTTCTTATCCTTGTTGGATTCTCTTGATATTAACATGCTTCATCATGTTTGGAAGATCTTCTAGCATTTTCTCATGCAATGCGCCGGCACAGGTTTCCGTAGTTATTAATTGAATTTTGTTGTCGATTTTTTTTTCCCAAGCTCTCCAAACCACATTTGTAGCAGGATCCAAAGGTCTTAGCACCAATTGGCCATTTTGGCATAAGGGGCATTCGTTCTTCCAGCATTTGGAATTCAAACTTGCATCACATAAGCAGTTTTCCCAAAATGAATTTGAATAATCGTAATTTAAGGATTTCAGTCTAAGCTTAAAATTTTCATGAATTTTGCACTTGCACTGTTCCGAAGGTGTATTTTTCATAAGAAGGACATTTTTTGGTCTTAAGCTGCAAAACTTTGAAAAGCATATATCAAATTTTGGATTTTCTTCTTTAAATACAAAATAAGCTTCCTTTAAAAACATAGTTAAATATTGCTTTTGCAAAACTTTCTTTTCTCCTCCTTCCCATACACAAACGGGCGGATCTAGAGGGGGGCCAAGGGGGCCATGGCCCCTCCCAAAGCCTTGTGATTGTAGGAATATTTTTAAGAAAAAAAAATATTATGAAAAGATAACAAAATTTAACACATGCGTTTTACTGAAAAAGAAGTATAGGCCTTAATTGGGAGATAAATTATATTCCTATCCTCAAAACAAAACTTTTATTTCCAAAATTTTTCTCCATCTTTTACATCATTTCTTGATTCCAACTACAGACACTTGGGCAATCTCTAAATGCTGCTGTTCTCAGAGTATACCTATTGTTCACAAGACAAAAGAGAGGCTTTAATTTCGAAACTAGGGAGAGAACCCCCTTTTCCCATGCCCTTTCACAAATGCCTTGATATGTAGCAAAAAATTGCATTTTAAGTCTTTTATTTGGAAAAAATGTCAACGGAAACTAGCATATCTACACTTACTTGCTTATCTAGCTATATCTACACTTAACTCGCCTAAAAGCAACTTAAATGACATTTTTTGGGACTTCAATTACAAACGGGCTTTGATATGACCCCCTAGTTTATATCGTGATGATAGCTTTAAAAGGAGGTTTTTGGAGGAGCTCACGAATCTTTCATCCCTTTTTAAAATATGCATAAATATAGTTAAAAATCGAATTTTTCGAGCCTTAAAAACAAAATATTTCCAGGAAGGAAGGAAGGATTCTAAGCATCTTCACACTTTCTTTAATGTAAGCAAACATTACTTAAAGATACATTTTTAGGCTGGACAGCTGAAGAGCTAGAGAGGAGCACTCCTCCTGTTTTAACTTCTCAATGTATAATGACAGAATATTTTGGTTTCTAAGCTTTATTTTCAAAAAGTATTTTGGGGCCAACGCCCGAAATCTGACCTTTCTCCGTACATCATCAAAAATAGACAAACTGCGTTTTTAGTTTCCTAATTTTCAAAAATTACTCGGAAATCTAAATTTTTAAACGTTTTCGAGGGAGATTCCTAAATCCACCCAAATTGAGTTTTCAAAACTTCATTTTAATTAAATTTCTGGGGAGTTTGGAGATTGTTCAAAAATTTCGGATGGCCCTTCCCAAAACAATCGGCTGGATCCGCCACTGTACACAAATGCTGTCTTTCATTCCAGGACAGGTGTATACTATATCAGGTCTAAAAAAAATTCAATTACCTCAGAATAATTTGAATTGTTTTGTTTTGATTCTGTCCCTTGTATTTTTTTACCACCCAAATTCACTCCAACTCTTTTTGCTAATCCTTCGACAACAACAGCTTTTTTTCGTGGGGATTTAGGAAGTGCTCTCATAGTTTTAATTACTGCTTTGCTGAAGGTTTGTGGAGACTTGTAAGGGGGAGAAATAGCATCTGGAGCAATAGGAACTACTTTTTCCTTAGCTCGCTGAATTCGTTTTGTCACGTTCAAATCTTCGCAGCTTTTGCCTTTTTTCTTCAGTCATTTCCTTCTTCTTCTGAAGTCTTAAATCACAAAGTCTTTTGTTTTCTTCTGTCCGAAAATTTTGATTTTCGTCTTTCCTACGCTCCCTCATTTTTTTCATTCTTTTTGCACTTGTAGTTTTTTTCTTTGAATGTGACTAATCCATTGTAATTGACCTGAAATATAATGATTGAACTTAATTGTATGGCCCAATCTAATAGAAATACAGAATATATTGTCCAAAAGTGTTGTTCAAAACATGCATAAATTCTGTTGAAATTGTTTTGATTTATTGATTTAAATTTATTTATTATGAGGCTCTATAAATTTTTAAACATATAATAGTCAGTAGAAAATCCAATTTTTATAACTTGAGTCATCAATATCTTATCGTGTTCTAGTTGCATTCTGAGCTAAAACTTTCAATAATTCTGCAATTAATTAAGTTTGAATATAACTTGTGTATGCAATAACATTTTTTAGCATATATTTACAAATTTGGTTTAGAGAAACAAAAAGTTAATTGTTATTTAGTGTTCTATGAAGATCCCCGTTCTGAGTGTCACGTATGGGACAAAAAAGTAATCTGTGAAATTTCTTATACAAGTAAAAGTTATACAAATTAAATTTTTTATTCTAAGAAGCATAACCAAACTGTGTTTAAAAATGAAATAGTTAAGCAAAATAACATTTTCCTGAGTTGTAATTCAAAAGTTAGTTATTTTTCTGTCACGTATGGGACATCCATACTATGTATTTTAAATTATTTTTTTGATGCATCTTTAATATTACCAAGGTTTTTAAAGAATGTGGAAAGAAATGAGAGATACTTACTGATATTAATTTTGCCAGGTTAATTAGTTGAAATAAAATTTGATAGCTCAAAGGTAGGCTTGAAGAAATCAACATCAGATGCACATGGTGACTCTCTCAGAAGTCAACTTTAGCTCATTGTTGCCACTCAAAAAAGAGAAATTTCTTGAAAAAACATTGAAATTCAGTTAATTGGAGACCTTAACTGCTAAGTAATGTAAAATATATTGTGAAGAAAAAAAATATTTTTTTCCTTTATCTGTTACCATTTTTCATGGAATCGCCCATAATATAAATGGATAATTCCATGCAAAGGTCAACCTTAAGCCCAATTTTAAAATTTTAATTTAAATATTTTTTATTGTTACCATTTCAAAGAAAAAGGTTGAAATGGAATGAAAATATGACAATACTTTGTTATATGTATTTTTAATGTTTTTACACCCCCCTCTTTTATCCAGTAAGAAAGGAAAAGTGTAGTTAAGTAATTTTGAAACTAATTTTGCTGCTCTCTTAAGCAATGAAATTCCAACATTTTTTCCTTCTTTGATTTATATGTTGTAGAGTAACTCTTTATCTTTAATTATGATAAGAAAATTTATTTAAAAAAAGTTATTATATTTCCTATAACCCCTAAATGTAATCATAGAATGCATGTCATAGTCAGTCACAAAAAACTTGAGTTTTTAGTTTTTTACAAAATGTATTGGTTGAATGTGCACAAGGTTCTTATTTCTCTTTATTTACACTAAAATGATGACTTAAGAGAAAATTTGGAGAAAAACTTAGATATCTAAGGAAGAAGAAAAGGATTTAAAATTTGTCATGTCTGTCACACTAGTCATGCAATAGAGGAAACGACAAAAGAAAGTTGAAAGTTTCTACTAGTGATGGTATATCTAGTCAAGCTCCAGGTCTTAGAGTTCTGCATTATTAGGAATAACAGTGGAAAAATGAAAATGCAGAAAATGTACTTACAAATTACAATCAGTGAAGCATATCAGCTTTTTAAAGAAGAATATCCCTTACTTAAGATTGGATTTTCAAAGTTTGCGAGTTAAAGACCAAAACATGTTTACTTAAGATCAGATACACCTAATAATATGTGTTTATGTATCTACCACGAAAATATTCAGTTACTCTTAGCTTCATCAGTATTGCTACCAAACACATCAACAGAATTAATAAAACTTATAGTTTGCAATGAATGTAAAGATTTACAATTATGTATAAGTTTTGTAGAAAACTTTGATGAAGATCAACTTGGAATAGAAGTCTCTTACAAACTGGATAAAGTCTGATGCTGAAATCCTTGTAAGAAGCAAATGCTCAGATCTTTTATGTGTCTTGAACCTGTTAGAAAAACAGCTGAAATATTCCTTGTGGCATGTTTATGTGAAACGTATAAAAGCTAAAGCCTTCAAAACTTGAAGGAAAATCTACCTTATGGTACACTTTTAATCCAAGTGGATTTTAGTGAAAATTTTTGCCATGCATATCAGGATGAAATTCAGTCTGCACACTGGCAGAACACTTCATCTACATTATATACGACGATGGTGCTTTACTGTCAAAATGAGAATGCTACAGAAGTTAGTGCTGAGTCTTACGTAGTCATATCAGATTATTTACAACATGATAAGTATGCAGTTATTGTTTTCAATAATGTAGTCATTGAGAAATTTATGAAAAACCATCCAGAGTTTAAAATAATGAAATTAGAGTTTCAATCTGATGAAACTGCTCAGCACTTCAAACAAAAATATACAATGTACTCCATGACTACAAATTAACTTCCAACAGCCTGGCATTTCTCAGCTATCTCACATGGGAAAGGATGCATTGATGGATTAGGTGGCACAATCAAACGCAGAGTATGTGATGCTACCTGAGGGAGAAATTTAGATCCCAGAACCTCAGCAGAATTTGCTAAAGACGCAAAGACATATTTTCCAAGGATTATATATATTATTTACTTCAGAAAAAAGTATATTGGGAATGAAGGATAATCTGGACAAAACATGGACTTTCGAAAATAATGAAATAAATGGAATGCAAGCTACATGAAGTGTCCATTGTTTTCTATTATGTTCTCATGGCAAAGTCATCTACAGCCTCACATCTGAATGTTAAAGGGGCACAGAATTTGATTTTAAAAGAGGAAAGTGTAACTAAATGTGAAAAATTCTACCATCACAGCTCTTACAAATCCAGATGCCAATTTGCAGTGTGGTCAGTGGGTAACAGTTATGTATGACAAACAGAAGTTTCATGGACTGATAATAGAGATTGCAAAAGAAAAAACTAGATCTGGGCAGTTTAAGTTTGAATCTGATAATAGTGCTGTGTGGTACAAAAGAGAGGAGATAATCGCTAGTGCTTTCACTCCTACTTTGGTGAACTCTCGCGGTTTTTATAAGCTTTAAAGAAATAAATATCAATTTATTTATAATAATTAACTAATGAAAACTGCTGTCACAAATATAATTACATGTTTTAATCAGTGTAATTAATCAAGTGTCATGTCTCACAAAGCAGTGTCATGTCTCACATGACAAAATACTTCTTTTTACTATAATTTATTTTAGAATTCATGTTATTTATATGCTTTATTAATAAACTAGCTCTTATATTAACTATGAACAACTGTTTCTTATTTGTCATACAAATAACTTCAGAGCTTTTCTGTGTTTAACAAACATCCTCTAAATTGATGTCCATTTGTTGCCATGTCTGTCAGGACTGCTTTTTTATCCCCAATTATTATTAACAATATTTTCTCACTTTTTCTCTGGTAAATATGTTGTTCACATCCATCTGCATATTTCTGTATATTTTATATTATAATATTATAATATTGGATTAGAAAGTTGTGTAAATGTCATGTCTGTCACTATGGAATTGACCAAATACATTGACTGCACACATGTCCAATATTCTTTAAAATTAATCCATTGGCCAACGTTGGGTACGACGAACGACCAATTGAGTAAATTGAACGATTTTTGTTGAATTCGTCAATTCTTCCTTTTGTTAAGTTGTACATGGATATAATTTCTGGTTTTCCTGAAGAATTTTCAGTTTCCACAGTGTTGCATTGAGGAAATTAGAGTGACCGATTTTCTTTCTTTAGGAACAAAAGAAAAAAGTCATTTCTTTTGTGAATCCATTCACAGAACTTCCTATTTCTCTTGATTTGTTTGCTTGAAATTCCTTGGATATTTCCGCTTTATTTTTTCTTAAGGTTCCGATATATGTCGGGCCTTTCGCTTCCACTAATTCAATGGAAGAAAACCAATTATCTACAGTGATATTTCTATTTGATTTTTTAATCGGTTCTATTAGCTGAAGAACTGCTTGTGTTGGCTTGTGCAAATGTTTTTCATTTTCAGTTAGTCCGTGCCCATTAGAATCTTTTCCATCATATATATGTGCATTGTAAAGATAACTGTTCCTTGCATCACAAAGGCACATAATTTTTAGTCCATATTTAGCAGGCTTTTTTGGCATGTACATCTTAAACTTGCATCGACCCCTAAATTTCACGCAGTGGCTAATTGCACCGACGGTGTGAATAGCTTCTTCAAGCTTATCGCACCACCTTCGTTAGCGCATGTGCATGAATGATGCCAATTTTACTAGCGTACGTGCAGTTACGCTATAGTGCCTAGAAGGGGTAGTGTTGTGATCGAAGCGGAAACCGTAGCACCAAAACGGAGGAAACAACTAGGTGGCGCTGATGTCCCCGCCGGCGTCAGAACTACGCTATTCCTCGCATCGTAGCATCGTTATTTATTTTGTAGATTTACAACAAATCTTATCAATCAGGGAAAAAACAATACAAAATGTTTATTCGGAAAATATATTTCACCTAATATATTGATAAACTGAGATAAAATTAAAAAAAAAATGCTGTTAATGAAAAACTTTTGATACATAATTTCTGTTTTCGTTGTGTGCGTCTTTCATCATTTTCGGTGTATCAACGAAACAAATAGTTATGATATTTCCAATTTATTTTTGTTAAAATTTGGCAAAGATGTTTTCTCTTTTTTTTTTTTTTTTTTGCAATTTGTTTTATGAAACTCACTCCAAAAAAAAATAATAATAATAAATGCTAAAAATATAACTTCGGAAAGCTCGAAAGTGTTCACAATTTTTTAAGCATGCAGTTCCTTTAATTCCATTAGTGAATTCAAGATGAAAAAACAGAACAATATTAATAATGTAGTTATAGTAATACATATCTATATCTACAAATTAGTTTTTTGAGAATTAATGCTTCAAAATGTTTTCAGGCAAAAAATTTAGAAAATTAATAATAAGGTACCTATATTTTGATTTATATAGCAGTTATTCAGTTTTGCTCCTTTTTTCTTTTAACATCAAGCATAAAGCATAAGTTAATTTTGGATAGCTTATTAAAGAACATAGTTACCTGGAAATTTAAAACAATATACACAGAAAATGAAACTACACTTTCTGCAGCAAATGCATTAATACACTAATTTGATGTAATGAAAATTAAGTAATTGATTTTCTTTTTGAAGTTCATTGTAGTCATAACATTTGATTTGAAATAAATGAAAGGATCATCTATAATTGAAACTGAAAATATTTTAACCACTGTGAAAAAAAAAACAAATTTGATAAATGAAACAAATATTCTTATCTTAAATGCTTTATTAAGACAACATGAAACATTTTCAAAAGGAACAATAAAACAATTAAAAGGAAGGCATAAATTCACCCTGCTCAACCCAATGAAATATGCATAACAAAGCTTTAAAATGAAATGAACTACGACACTTGACATTAATATTACTTAGACTCAGGGGCGTGCTTAGAATTTTAGCAGCCCTGAGCAAAATTTGTTTCAATAGTCGATAAACAATCATTTCTGTTATCTATTTATTCTCTCATAAAACATAACATATTTTATTATCATACACTACAACCCACTGTAGTGTATCACCCAGCTGTATAAGTTAGTTCGAGATTTTAAAAAGTAATTACAAAGTTAATGTAAAAAAATATGACCAAAATATGGTTGCAAAGAAAATTTTTGGAATCCGAAAGAGGTTTAATTGATGAAATAAAGACTCATATCCAAATTGCGTTATTTCAGCCACGAGTGGTGGGGCATAGGTTAGATGCAAAGGCATCTCTACGCCTCGATAAAATTTCATCCAAATCGGGGATGGACGAGCGGAGACGATTGAAAAATTAGGTCAGTTGATGCGGAGACCATAAGCTAGAGTAAAAACAATGACACTGCGATGAAAATAATCAAAATGGTTAACAAAAATCCATAACACTAAAGGAATTTATTTGCATGATAATTTACAATTTTCTTACTAAAAATTAAAAGTTTGAAATCAATCTTGAAAGTAAAAATCTGAAAATAAATAAATAATTATAAAAAGACAAATTTTCTATTTCTTTTAGCTTTTCAGCGGCACTATTTCACACAGAAATATTTTATTGCTTTGTAATATTTTTGCGATTCCTCAACATTAAAATACTTTAGTGGCTCTTTGCGGCCGCACAGTTTGCCACCCCTTAAGCACGGTCCTGATTACACTAGCAAAACATTAATTATGTCAACTGAGTAAAGTAACTTTTTTTTTTAAAAAATAACGTTGAATTTACTCAACGAATGCTTAAGCATACATCTTGTACATCATAAACATATTTACAGGAATGCTAAATAACAAAGAAAAAAGAGAACACACAATTATATCAATAAATTTAAGAAGTTCAATCAAGTTACTTAAATTAAGCATAATGAAACTGCTTAAAATAATAATTCAACCATGTCATACAAATACAATAACCCCAATTAGCAATTTTTAAGTAAGCCAATTTACTGCATTAAACCAAGTTGATTCAAAGAACTCATTAACACCCGTCTTTGCATTAATTACATTTGAAAATATAAAGGTGTTTACTTACATCGTCTCATTTTTAAGTGCATCACTTTGTCTCGTTTAATATTTATCCGAGTATTATTGACAGATTTAATATAAAAATGCATCCTAGTCACAACGTAAAACCTGATAATATTTCTTGTGAGAAGCTTTTCATGCTGGTTGCAACCAACAGGTTTTAAATCATAATTGCTTAATTCATATATTACATCAAAAATGCTTTCTCTGCACAAATTACCTCTATTCAGGCAGTTAGTGAAGCAATTCTCAAGCTGCTTAACCAATTGAAACACAGGCTTTGTTGGATATGTTAAGCCACCTCTGTCAAAGGCTTTTGTCAATGCACTGAAGTCATCATCGTCATTTCCATCGGACTTAATTAATGAAATGCACTCTTCACAATGAACTCTTTTCAAAAATTTGCGCACAACGTAACCTGCAATATAAAACACCAATTCTTTATCAGAAAGATCTCTGTTTTGTTCCGAGCAACTTCGTAACACATCACCAACATCTGATAATCTGCCTGCTTCAATTAAATGATCAATTGCTAGCTCAATAGAATTTTGCTTAACAGTTGAAGGACTTTGCGGGGATATCAAGGCATTAATTACTGAAGTTTCAACATTACTTCCCCTAACTGGTGATCTGGCAAGATTATAGAAACTAAGGCAATCAATAATTGTTAAAAATTCAGCAGATGTAGGATGATCATTGCATCCTTTTGAAGCTCGAACAATGCCGAATAGGTTCTCAATTTTATCCTGACTGAGTCTGGATGTCATTAAATATTTATACTGAACAACGTCAGTTAAATATTCCAATAAAGACAGAGTACTATGCAGAGTTACTTGAAAGCCAATAGCTGTGCTTTTACTCAGGAAACCTTTACCACTTTTGCCGCATTTATTCTTCCACAGCGACAAATATTCTAAAAAGTGCCTCATTTCTTTTTCCTGGCTACTATTTTTACGCAGTCCATCTTTCGGACTCCTTGAAGTCATTGCTACGATGAGCGCATGTATTTTTTTTAACGAAATCAATTGTCGGATCAGGATTGCCATACTGGCTAACATCATTTTTATAAAAGTGTAACCCTTTAATCATATCTAAGCTGAACAGATGAAATGCATATCCGACTCTCATTTTTTCAAAACTGTTTGGATGGAAATGCACATTTGTAATTTTTGGCATAACTTTTAAAGTTACTAATGCTTGACAGTCTTTCTTCCAAGCAGCTTCCAAAAACTCTGGACGTATTTCCCCAACAGGGCCTAGGAAACCAGATTTTAATAGAGAATTGCGTAAGCATTTTATCAAATGCGGAAAGTCAGACAAAAAATTTAAGAACCGGTCACTGTCACAAGGGTGAGGAACTTTGTAATTAATTTCCCCAGAACTGGTTTCTCCAATTCCACAAGCTGTCCACATGGCACGATTCCATGGAGCACCATCTCCCGTGATACTATCTACATAAAGTCCAGCATTTTCAATATGTATGACTGCTTCAATTAAAGTTTTTGTCAATATGTCGGCCTTCATATTTTTATGTGTGGCAAAGACGCCTACTATTTGTACCCAATCACCAGTGAAAGGTTGGAATATTAATAAGAGGCCATGGTCACAAATCTCATTTTTTAAGTATTCAGGAGTTTGCAAGCCATAGTCAACGTATCCTGTTATCGTTCCATCCGACTTTAGTTGAAGATTCTCCGACAGTTTCAACTCGTCAAATATTAATGTCCCATGTTTTTCAAAAGTGCTCATTGTCAACACCTTTTCTTTTAAAACAGATAGCACATTTGAGTTAAAACCATAACCCTGACTGAATTTTTTTAAATATGAATGCAAACAAGATTTACTTGGCAAGGTTAATATTTTGTTTACACGGAGATGTTCATACAGCCGAGGGCTTCTCATCCTCATCAAAATGCATTCCAAAAGCCATTCTTTTTCGAACTGCATGCCATTAGTACTGTTCCGAGCAGACGCTTTGAAACACTCAGTCAATGCTAACTGCTGCTTTTTTGGTAGCATTTTAATTTTCTTCTGAAACTCCATGTTAAAATTCTCTTTTACAGTTTCATAACTGCGTTTTACTTCTTTTTTTAATATGTTGACTTTGTTAGTCAAATATTTCTTTCTTCTTCCTAAATATTTTGTTCTTTGCACTTTTTTGTTTCTTACTGTTCTTGATTTCATCTTAGATTTCAAACTCAACAACCTTTTCCGTGAAGTTTTGCAATGAATACATGCAATGTTTCTTGTTGATGGAGACAGAAACGCAGGGCAACTTTTACTTCTAATGATTTTGTTGTTAACAATCAAATTATTAAACATTTTACCAGTTTCAAATTCTGAAACCAATCCAGCACCAGAACAAAGTTTTAAATTATCAGTTTCAACTAAAATGTTTTGAATTTCAGTTTCTATACATACGTTAAATGTTGCTTCCCATGTTTTAACTAACTTGTAGTATGCATAGACAGTGCAAAGTAATTTACCCTCTTCAAGATTCACAAGTACAATTTTTGTTGGGTCAGCGATTGAATGCATAAAAGACCTTATATCAGCAGTAAATTGTAAGTTTTCATAACAGGCAAATATAATTGCTCCTTCTCCAGACACAATTTTAGACCAGGACTTCGATGGAAGAGAGACACCCTCTATAGTCTTTAAAACGTTTTCATCATTGCTTGGGCTTTCGTCAATAAGTAAAGCTGATGAACAGTCATCAGATTGAGTTTTCCTTTTTTTGGTAGGAGGTGGTTCATCACTTCTCACCTTAGGAGTACGTTGATGTGGTAATTGCTTTGACAAATACTGAGGCAAATTCGGGAAAACAGTTGGGAAGGCATCCGCTGTCAGGCAAGGTCTTGTACGCGGTAAAGTTACTTCTTTACCATCAATGATATATTGATAATGTCGTTTTATAAAACGGTCATCAAAATGCAGTTCACAAACCACAGAAAACTGATCCAGATCTTTGTCCGAGCGAGGAATATTCTTTTGCCACTTACGAAAAAAAGTATCATCCTTTGGAGTACAAAAAAGCGTAACTTTGTTTTTATTACTTTTGTATCCACTCGTACAACCAGGAACAAAGCATGTCTTATCGCTTTTCTTCTTTTTATTATTTGTAGCCATGAAGAAGCAAATTTTAGTTCTGAAACAACAGTGCTTTCCGCAACAATAACGATTTTAAACACTTTGTTCAGGATCAACAATGGGAATTCAAGATAAATAAACAACGCCGGCGAGAGCTCGCGCGCCCTCTCGCGGTTGCCTCTTTTTAAGTGCGATATTTTTAACATTAGCTCAATGGCCGATCGCAACACTACCCCTTCTAGGCACTATAGTTACGCTGCTTACCGCTCGTGATCTAGACGCAGCGGTTCAACAACTGAGCAATCGGTGTGTTTTAATAACACTTGCGCGCATGGCCTCTTCATCGTACGCTGTTTACAGCATTGATTTTTTAATATTTTTCAACAGTATTGATATTACTCGTTTTATGTGATCACGGCTTCTGCAGTTTATTTACCTTTTCAGCTGGGTTACAAATTTCAAATCTTGCCGAGTTCTAAAAGGCAAAAGACGCTTATGAAAAATCCCATTTTGCTAAGACACGTTCCGAAAAATTCGACGACGGACACAAGCACGTGAGAACTTTAGTATACAAATACGTGACTTTCGAATGCAAAAAAGGGCACAAATACAAACCATCGACGGCCGCAGGCGTGAGGCCTAATGTTAAAACTGGAAAACTAGAGTGCAATTTTAAACTAAAGCTAAGCACAAATAATGGTTTCTTGGTAGTCAAAGAATCCCAGTTGGAACTTTGCAATCATGAATTGAGTGAGGAGAGATATCGACATCTTCCTGAAACACTCAGACGGAATGAAGAAGAGATGAAGGAAGCTAAACTTGGAATAAAATCAGGAGGCAATAAGAAAAAAATCCAGGCCCATTTGATGCAACAGAGAGGTGGAAAACCAGTGCTATTAAAAACACTGAACAATATTTCCACAAAATTGCAGCAAGATCAGCAACAAAATGGAAAGTTCGACTTAGAAAAATTTCTCAACTCAATGAAGAGTATTCCGGACGCCATTGTAAATGTAGCATACGAAGAGGAATCTAAAGAATTGATAGGTGTGTATTTTCAAGATGCGAGAATGCAAATAATTTTCGAAAAATTTCCTGAACTGGTTATTTTTGATGATACATATAAGCTAAACAATTACAAATTACCTCTGTTCCTCTTATTGGCCATGGATGGAATTGACGAAAGTGAAGTTATTGCATTTTTTATCATCCAATCAGAAAGCAAAGTCTGTGTTGCTACAATGTTGGATCATTTCAAAGTACACAATTCTGCATGGGAAAAAATTGAAGTCTTGCTTAGAGACAAAGATTTTGCTGATCGCTTGGTTTTTGAAGAAAAATTCCCATCAGCCCACATACAAACATGCCTCTTCCATGCATTGAGAACTTTCAGACGGGAAATACCCTTGAAGTTGGACAAGCTAAACAGCACTTTAAAAAAAGAGGTCTTGGAGATCTTTACTAATTTAGCTTATGCTAAATCTGAAGAAGATTATGATATCAACTACAGCAAATTGATGTCATTAAATATATCTGATATAACTACATATTACAACAACAACTGGCACTGCGTCAAAGAAGAGTGGGTGCTCTACGAACAGAATAAAAACTTCATTATGAAAAACAGAACCACTAACAGATTGGAAACCCTAAACCAAAAAATAAAAAGTGTTGTGACTAGATACAGTGCCTTGGGCAAATTTTTCAAGGGCTTAATTATATCGGTTGTGTCCACAAATGTTGAGCGTGACCATTGAGCAGTAGAAAAGATTCCTGTTACTATCATTTCAGATGACGTTGAAACAGAGATAAGAAAAACTCTCACTCAGTTTGCTGCAACTCATGTGTGTAATGAGTATCAAAAATCCAAGAAGGTGACGCTCTCTTCTGTAGAAAATGAGGTGTATTCCTTGAAAACACAATCGGACTTGATCAAAACTACAGAAACTTCATGCACCTGTGGCATACGATCTTCAGTGGGCTTGTCTTGTCGTCATATCATGGCTGCTAGGAAAGAAAAAGCTTTGCCAGTTTATGACAGCTCACTTTCTCGCTTGCGATGGACTAGATCGTATTATCTATCTGCTCATCCTGTTTTTACAGGCTCGTACAGCGCAGCATTGCATCCTCGTAGGCTACGAAACAACATAGGCCAGAATCGCGCATGAGGCTACAGGCACCGGTGGTGTGATTAGCATCGGCCAAATTTCACGAGCATTTCATCCACGCGTGTATATGCACCAAGGGAATAATTGCTCTGACAATTTTGAATTAAAATTCGAAAAATTTCAGAAATTGATGCGGTTTTGTCAGTTACCATAAGTTCTTTTCTTGTCTCTTGGTTATTGAATTGCAAACAACTGAGCAGAAATAAAAATCTTACTTTTGAAGTAACACAACGAAATATCTCCCTCCCA
Source organism: Uloborus diversus (assembly GCF_026930045.1). NCBI lineage: Eukaryota > Metazoa > Arthropoda > Arachnida > Araneae > Uloboridae > Uloborus > Uloborus diversus. The sequence continues at coordinate 54,309,735 of NC_072739.1, read as the reverse complement.
GTTCCATCAGTATCAAACAAGCAATCGACATTCTCATGGTTCGACTTGAAAACAGTAGTAGTCCGAGAAGAGCTTTCAGTTCAACTTCATCTGTGTCATTTAGCTCATGCCTCGTTGGGTCTTTATATTGTATTCTGCATTCACTAATTTTCACATTGGTCCATTTTAATGCACCTGCTAAAATATTTTTATCTAACAGTAGGTTCCACGAGTCAATAAAATCTGCTTTCGATATTGTTTTCGCTGGATCTTTCAAACCCGGTAGCTGGACTATAATGTGTTTTGGTGTTCTAATTGCTTTATTTAACTCGTTGGAAGACCACAGAAATGAATTTTTTCCATAAAAAAATCTGAATCACTTGACTTATTTACTTCATCTTCGGAATTAGGTGTAAATGATACTTTTTAGGGTTGTTTGGTTTAAACCATGGTTCAAACCAATTGGTTTTTAAAAAAAACCATGCAGTTTTAAAAAAAAAAAATGTTTTTTTTTTTAAAAGAAGCCAAAAAAAATCCATTTTACAGGTTTACATTGATTTCCCCACACATATTGAATAAGAAACAAATTAGGATTGGAAAAGGCTTCAAAGCTAGTCTTTTTGTTAAAGACTTTTAACTAAATGAATTTTTTCTAAAGACTGTTGGAGAAAACAACGGTTCTTTTGACTTTGAAGTAAGATATTTTTAATCTGTTACAAACAAAAACTGTAAAATTACATTTATAAATAAATATACAGGGTGTCCGAAAAGTCCTTGACACATTTAACCTAAAATACCGTTGTTATGTGTCGAGGACTTTTCGGACATCCTGTATATGTAATGTATTCAACTCATTTCAGAAATATGTGTATAAATCTTTTTAAAATTACATAAAATCAACTTCACACCACAATAACATATGCATAAATACATAGCAACTTTTACGTTATAAATTAATTTTATTTTTATATTATTTAGTACTTTGAACAAAAAGCAAGTTTTGAAGCTTTTCCAGAGCCTAATCAATTTTTGAGTTATGAATGATATCTAAATGACGAAAATATATGCACTGCACTTTTCTGAAGCTGGTTTTAGTAATGTTGAAGACTTTTAAAGACGGTTGCATTGCATTTTTCAAATTCTTTTCCCTGGCTTTTCCACCACTCAGTCACTGTTGCAGAAGATATAACGTTTTTGGCAAAAAAAAATTCTTGAAATAGAATGTGCTACACATTTATTTGTTCTAAAGAGTTTGCATTTAATATTTTTTAAACTTCAGTGCTGGATGCAACATGTATGCCAGTAAATAAGCTGTAATTTAAGCCATGTTACACCAATTTTTGTATTTTTGATTTGGTTCTTCGTTCTTATTTTGGGAAGACTTGGAAAAGATATCGACTATCACTAAAACAGAGTCGAATATAGAGCAGCACTTTAGTTAAAACTTTGTCAGTACAACAGCAATCGATTTTTTGACTGTTCAATCATGTACTGTTGTACATTTTGCTTTACTTCAATATTTGCGACATTGTGTATATAAAAATCAGCATTATGTAAGATCAGAAAGAAAAAATATTAAAATTTTTCTTTTGAAAAGATCATGCTTAAAAATATAACTTTTACCTTTATTCGATAATTATTCATGTTATGTTGGTTTTATAAAGTTTTTTTCTTGGATCTTCATTATATTCTATCTTAACCCGCATCACAACCACTTCTTGAAGTATTTCGTATCATAAAGGGTCTATATATACATTCATACAAAAATGTTAATCAAGTCAAACATTTCAATCAATATTTCCCCGCAGAAAGCTATTTTAATTATTTAATTTAGTTACAAGATTTTGTTCTTATCTCTTTAATTAATCAAGAAATTAGGTATATTGTGACTATTGAATAACTGTTAATTACATGGAACCTTAATTACCTTCCAAAAATTGTTTTTCTCGCAAATAGTATTTATACCAAAAAAAAACGGTTTAAACCAAAAAAAAAACGTTTTTTTTTACCAACCCTGATACTTTTGCACTCGAATCATTATCACTTTCTATAAAATTGTCAGAATTTTCTTCCAAGTCCGAACTTGCAATATCAGACCAATTTTTAACATTCTTCAATTTCAGCTTTAGTGAGATATTCTGGACGTTTCCTTTATCCGGTGCAATTTATTTTCTCCATAACTTCATAAATAATGAAAAAAATGTGGGTAAAAAAATCGTTCAAAAAGACGTATGCATCTGCTGTGAGCGGTCTCGCAGACCGCTTTCAAAGAAAAGTCCCAAATCTAACCAAGAAACACAACAGTCAGAATGACAGTTGGAATGTAACCTTGAGGGGTCATTTCAGGAGGGTAGTAAAGAGGGCTAGGACTATTAAGCTATTTTAAGGGGTTAGGCGAGTGGGAGAAAATGTCTAGCGGTCTGCGAGACCGCTCACAGTAGTTAAGGGTTAAGAGATGTATGACCGTTTTAGTGCTATATTCTGGGATAAGAAAACTTACGATAGTAGAGCTGATTTCTTCATTAAAGTGCAGAAAATAGGAGAATATTAACTAATTAAAAATAATCATCTAAGAGCAAGAACAAACGAAGTTGGGAAGTTGTAGATATAAATTAAGTTTTATTATCCGTTTCTGTAACAAAGCGCAGAAATAAAAAGTAAAATGTAAATTTTGATATTTTAGAATGACCTATTCTGAATTTATAATTTTTATTAAAATATGTAATGAGGTTAGGGATATCTATGATTGAAATTTAAAACTATCTTTCGAAGTTATGCTTAAAATTAGCTGTTGCAAGAAATGAAATAGAAAAAAGGACTTTATCTGTTATTCTGTTCTTGTTTTTTTTTATGTATATATGTCAGTACAGCAAACATTGTAGTACAAAATGCTGCAATCATTTGCAAAGATACTATTGACTAGCAAAGAAATGAATCAAGATTCCTTGTAGACACTTTTTCTGTTTAATACTCAAACTTAGAAAATTGTCCCAAGTTGGGAGCGTAATTGGAATTTTACAAATTTATGACTAAATAAGAGGAAATGAATTTGCACAAATAAGGCCCAAGTACATGTAGTTCGAACAAGAATTCTAACAAATGCTGCTCAGTTAGTGTTGGTAACCTGTACCTATTTAGAATCCCCCCTCCCACTCTTTTATATTTATTTTGGAACTATTTCCCTTACTATCAAGTGTTTTATTTCACATTTAAATTTTCTTCTTTAGTAGTATCTTTTTTCTTTAATTGGATGAGGGTGAGTCGTAACTTAAAATGGATGGTGACTTGGAAACTGCGGTGTGATTGGAGAGGGGAAAGGGTGAGGGACTATTGGAGCTTCAGCAAACTCGAAAAACCCCTCCCCCAGAAGAAGAAAAAAAAATCACAAAGAAATTTTCAATCTGAAAAGAGAGCAGACTTACTAAAAATTGACACAATCTGCCTTTGAAGTTACAGATGTTCTACATCTTGTTTATATAATGTTTGGGTGATGCGCGACTACGAGGGAGAGAGGGGTGCAAGTTTCAGGTTTTCGAAAAGGTGATCTTTCTGATGAGTTTGCGATGAAAAGTGAGATGAACTTCTTCAACGGCTACGATGTGGACTGGGTGGAGATGCATTTTTTTAAAATAAACTTCTCATTTCCCTATGCCTATATTTTATTTCAAATTTAAAAACAACGCAAGCTTTGGATATTGTTTTCTTCATTTATAAATTTCTTTCTTGGTTGTCTCCTTTTTTTCTTATTAAATGAGGATGAATTGTAAGTTAAAAGTGATTTTAATTTCAGAACTCTTGATGAACAATGAGATAAGTAGGGAGAAAAAAGAAAGAAATTTCCTTAGTTCATGTGCTGAAGATCTTAGATAATCTAAAATAAAAAACAAATGAATAAAGCAGCCGTAACATTATCAAAAATAGAATGAAACATGTAATGCTTTTACAAAAGGTAATTTATCATCAGGACTAATATTGATTTTTATCTGTTTCGAACGAGAGTAAGATTAGAGTTATAGAGGCAAAAGAGCATATATTTAGTTAAATTTCAAATTACCCTTGCAACTATGCAGCCTGCAAATTTTACTTATGTAACTTACATTGTTAAATTAAAGTAAGTTACTCCATGAGTCTTCTTCAGGATCGTTATACCTTATACGTTGAGTTTCAAATTTTTATAAATTACAGGACACATTTTCAACAATGATGCTGTCATTGACAATAACAAACTTAACACTCTAAGAGGGTAAGATTATTCTATTAGCCATTTACAAATGGTTTATGTTTATGTCCCATTTAGGAGAGCCTTTTCATATTCTGAGTTCACACTACTATCTATATTTCGCAATATTCTGTAATAACTATTTTCGCTCGTTAAAAAGTATTTATTCAAAAATATTTGTATATATTTTTATTTACAAGCTCCTTTTCTATTGGTATGGCTTTCTGTATTGTATTCTTCTTGGGGCCTCTTTTCTTTCTAGAAAAAAATGACCCTTTGTGGCTTCATTTTTCCCATTTGTGCATCTCTGATGGAAACTTTGTAGAGGGGCTATTTCTGTTGGCAATCAAAAGATCATTTGTTTCTCAACATTGCGGATGTTCTATTTTTGAGCGCCTTTTCATTTTCTGAGTTCACTTGATCTAAATTTTTAGCAATATTATGTAGTAATGATTTACACTCATTCAATTTTTTTTTGTTCTATTTTAAGTTGTGAATGGATCATTATCACATCTGTATCTTCTTGCAACTGTTCTGCTCCTTCACTAACAGTACCATATTTTGAGCAACCTGGTAAGTCTTTCGTGGAAGCATCTTGTGCAAAACTGTCTGTCTCGCAGGAAGCGCTTGCTAAAGTAACATCTTCGTTGTGTGATCTTCGGAAGAGCAAAGAAAGTGTTTGCACATGTTTGTAATGGAAAAATCTTCACTAATGCAGGGAACTTCATGGGTGCAATAAGCCCATTCTCTACATTTCACTTTGCAAAGGCAGTTTTTGCTCTTTATGGTAAAGGTAGCTGTACAGAAAACTAAATAATTACCCCTTTGTCTGATTTTTCTATTGATTTGTGATATGAGTTTGATTTTTTATGTCAGTTTATGACATAAGAGTTTTGCCAAAAGCTCTATCATGTGAACTTTTTGTAAGGCACAAATTTCATACTATTGTTGGTCTTAGCATTCAGAAAATAAGATTTAAAATGACAATGGAATGATTCCAAATTCAAGTTTGTGTTGGTTTCAAAATGTTTGCTGTTGCAAGCAGCAATTTCTTCAACTTAGTGCTTATATATCTTCTCAAATTATTAACGTTATATTTAGCAAATAAGTCCTTCACACTTTCACATAATGTTTGCATTGTTTCCTACGTTGCTTCTTTATCTATTATTAAAAAATTAAGTTTGAGCGTTATTGCTCAGTCGGTCTGCCATGAGCGAAGTAGCTTGTGCTAGCTCCTGCAAATAACATTCTGCCACACATTGTAATATCATGAAGCATTCTTGTTTCGTGGTTGTTGGAAAAAAAAGTGTCTTCTCTGTTGCAAAGACAAAATGCGACAGAGCAGCCTTCCCCATAATAATCTACCATATAATGAGTAGTAAGAATGTAATAATTAGTTTCAGGGGTGTAATCAACACAGACAATATTTTCCCTTAATTTCTTCAACATATTTTCAGTACTGTGTTCTGTTATGCAGGACACATTACTTTAGTTCTGTTCAGATAGTACACCTGTAGATAAAAAAGGTTACGTTTTTATTGAAGTTTTAAAAAAAAGCAAATTGTGGGAGCATGTGAAATTGCATGTTGGTCATCACCATTCATTAGTGTATGGTGGGTGCGTCAAATAAGGCCATGTGAACCAACAAGGTCATGTTCTCATTTTTTATGTATTAATACAAAACTTTGCAGAAGCCTGAGGATAAAGCATTATCGTTAAGCAGTTATTATAATGTAAAGAATTTCTAACTTACGTCCCGCTATGGTTCAGACCTCTAAATATTAATATTTTAAAAAAGGCAGAAATGAAAGTGGTACACAGTTGGCCAACGGATTTCTCAGCTGCCACTGGTTTCTTGCAATGTCTTATTTGGGGTGGACGTCGGGATTGTGCTGACATAGGCCTGCCACCAGTCCAGCTGGCTTTTTCGTTGAATCCTTCGATCTTCAGCACAAGCTCTTTTAAGTGCAACAAGATTTTGTGTGGTTGGATAACGACGAAATGTGTTCCATGCCTTTTTTTGCTTCTTATGAGCCTCCTGACAATCAAAGTTCCACCAAACCTTAGGAAATTTCATCCTGCCTTTAGAGGTTCTTGGTATAGCAGCGTTCGCTGCGTTTAAGATAATGTCGGTTACTCGCTTTACCGCGATATCAATATCGGTCACTTCTTCCGATGTTATTTCTGCCAACTAGGTAACTGCTGCCCAATCAGCTCAGTTCGATCAATGCGAAGTCGGCCTTGTTCATGCGACTGATAACTGCAGCGTCCAGTACAAGCTATTTTGATTGGAAAGTGGCCACTGGTGTAGAGACCACCCTCCACCTGGAAATCCCAACGTGGCAGAAAAGAAGGTGACCATATTGCAAGATCGATAGCATGGTAGGTTTGCGTAGGAAGGTGGAAATAGGTATTTTCACCATCGTTAAGAACACATAGATCGTTATCTTCAATAAAGTTTTCAATAATTAGACCTCTGCTGTTAGAGTCTGAGCTCCCCCAGAGAGGATTATGGCCATTAAAATCCCCCAAGGTGACAAATGGGGGAGGAAGTTGATCAACCAATGTCTGCAACTCCACGCTTCTCAAGTCGTAAGAAGGTGGAATATATATAGAGCAAACTGTGAACAGCGAGTGAAGGTGAACGCGCGCAGCTACTGCTTGCAGGGATGTATTGGTATTGAGCTGGCTAGATGCATAATCATTGTTGATTAGCAATGCCACTCCTCCACAACGACGGTCGCCTGACAAGCAGTCCTTGCGGTATATGTCAAAACCTTTCAACCTCGGTCTATCAACAGGGGACAGAAATGTTTCTTGCAGACAGAATATAGCCGGTTGGTGATATTCGACAAGATCTTTGATGTCCGTGACATTATGCGAGTAACTCTGGCAATTCCAAAAAAGAATGCTCAGGGCCATGAAGAGAAAAGGAGAAACGGCTGGGAGAAGAGGAAGCAACTCATGAAGGAGTATGGTCCGTCCACCCTTCATCGTTGGATGACGGAAGGTCTTCAAAGTCAACAACCTCATCTTCCTCCTGGGAAGGAAGTTGTTGGGACTTATTCAATTTTACTTTCTAGCTAGAAAGTAAAAAGTCCTCACTTTTAAAATTATGAAATTTTGGGGGCCTCTGTGTAGAAACTACCTCAATTTTTGCGCATGTTTGGATTATCTTCTTTTTTTCAATTGTTTGCTTTTGATCATTTGTTTTGTTTGAAATTAATTTAGCTCAGTAGCTTGTACTGGGGTTTTGAGCAGTTTGAATTTTAATTTCGTTACAACTTTTTTGTGATATTTTAGAAATATTGAGCTGTTCTTATGTTGGTTTAGGCGAGTTAAGTAGCTTAGTGCTGGTTATTGTTTATTTGAGGATCTGTTTGTGTATTTATGGAATTGAATACTTTTCGTACTGCTGCAGCATATGATAGTCCAGCTGAAGGCGTAAGAGACTACAATTTTTCTTACGTCGGGGTATGATGTATTCTGCGTGGTTTTGATTACTTGTATTTCTTTTTGGGATGCCATTTAGGACACTTTCTACAGTAGGAGGGGTGGTCTCCTTTGCAATTGATACATTTATATTCCCTTTTTGCATTCATTGCTGTCATAGCCGCGCTCGACGCACCTGGCACAAGTTTCTGTACCATGGCACGACAGCCTGGAATGCCCCAAGCGCTGGCACTTAAAGCACCGTAGCAGGTTTGGAATATAAGGTCTTACAGGACATGAGAGATAACCAACCTTGACACGTGAAGGGAGGATAGGTGTATTGAAGGTTAGAGTAACATGTTTAGTAATCTGCATTTCGCCATTTCGTTTGACAGTGAGGCTCCGAGATGATTCCCCGAGAAAAGTTCAATCTTGAGTGTGGTGAGACTGTACAAAGATACGATTCTAATTGTTTGATAGCTAAAATAAGTTGAACTTCTTTTGGGTTCTTTATTTCTGCTAATAATTCTTCTGTGCGTGTTTTTTTTACTGATGAGGTTTACTAAGGCTTTATTAATTAAAAATGGAGAAACAGCAGTAAATGTAAGATTTTCGTTCGTTTTGATAAGATAATTTTTTTTAGAGGTAAGCGATTCATTTTAATGCTCCCCACTTGGGGGAGAAAGGTCTTTAGTTTCATTTAATTCAAGCATGGCCTGGAGAACTGAGGGGGAAAAACTGGGGTCTAGCCCCCCCCTGCACAGGGGTAAGGCTGCTAGGGCTACACCAGGGTTCGGCTGCTATCCCTGACGGCAACAGTTTGGGGCACCAACTACTCCCGGTACCATGCAGCCATCCGCACGGCAGACACACCTTGACTGAAGGGGTTTTGTCCGAATTTGGTAAGTGTGATGAGGGACGGAAGGGAGCAAAATCCCTTCCCGCCGATATTCTGTTTGAGCAACTGGGTGTTCACTACCCGTCCCAAGAGCTTGCCCCGAACTCATCACCCCGCAAGCACCTGCACCACGACAAGGTAAACGGACACGAGGGGGGGGGAGGGGGGCTTGTGGTCTTGGGAAAAGAAAGGTTTGGACAGTGATTCTTAAATCTTTTGTCAACTTTCAGCTGATACCAGCTATTCTATTAGTTTAAGATTGAGGTCTCGTTTTATTTAAAGCTTCTGCCTAGTTGAATACAAGTATTCTGACTTAAACATAGGACAAGTCATGTTGTACCTATTTGAAATGATTTTTTAAGGTACGAAGAGCACTTGTTTTCTTCTTCACTTGTAAAGACATGATGACTTCTGTACTTGATTACAAACCTAACTACATGGGCTAATACTGCCGTGTGCAGGTAAAGGGCAGCAATTGCAAATTTTTCATTTTTTTGCAATCTATTGTCCGTTATCTTTATTGTATAAGGTCGCTTTATTGGTTTCCGCTTAAGAAAAGGAGAAAAAAAGACATCTAATTCTAACATTTCCCTATTGTTAGTATTGAATACAAAACGCGTTTCTTCAAGTATCTCGGAAACTCATTTCTGCAGATACTGCCATTTATCTGAACACGGCAGAATACACAAGCAAAGAATGAAAACTAGCCCTTTTCAATACCTGATACAAAAACTTATACTGTATGAAGGATGTATGATAGCAAAAAAAAAATATATATTTTCATTCAAAACAACACTACCTTTTGTTCTAATGCTTTGTTATACCTAATCACTAACATTTTGTTTCTGTTTTCTCCTTAAGTAAGAAATAATATTTACTAGTACGAATGTAAATTAAATAAATTGACTAGAATCAGACAAATGAAAAACGCCTTTATTTAAAAAATCAAAATCTGAAACTTATGCATGTAAGAAACTGGAATGAAACTTTTAATGAAATAGTCTTTATACATTTGGTACCAATGCGTGTTTTCTTATCACATTCAAAAAGTTATACTGTACTTTCTGCTTTTCGTTTTCATTTATATACTTCATGCTGAAATGTTTATTGGTAGAAAGTTAGATGATGCTTCAAAGGTGATGAACAATTTTTCCTAAAATTATAATTAGCATGTCAAGTTCAATTGCCTTCATTTGACTCTATGCTTCACATTTTCTTTTAATTTCCTTCACATTGTCCTTTGATTTCTTTCATTTTTTATCACCCAAGATAAAGTAATTGGCAGAAGTTAGGTTCACGATCAAGCAATAAATAAAATTAAGTGGAGAAAACAGTTTTGCATTCTTCTGCAAAAACATTATAAGCATTCCAAAATTCAGTTCAAACTTTTGAAAGAAGAGGATAAAATTAATGTATCATCATTGTGGATTTTAAAAACTTCGAGTAAAACCATTAAGTTTAAATCAAGAATTATACAGAAAATAAAACAAAATACAATAGACAGTCTATTGTATTACTTGAAATTTTAAACTGATGGATTTTGATACAATTAGTAGTAATATAAAATGGGATGTTAATTATTACTTACCAATCCAGCTCAAGAAAATAATGATATTGCATGCTGTAAATTCAGTGTTGTATTGTCAGTTTTAATAAATTTCGAACTGCTATAATCCCGAAAAGACCGACTTTCAATTATTTCTGCCATTGCTTGAGCCTAGTTGGTTGGTTTATTACATTTGATTCTGGTCCCGAAAAAAATTTATGTACTGCGTGTGTGTATGTTTGCAAATATTTAAATGTATAACATCATCTTGAAAAACGGCATGGTAAAGTTAGAAAGTATGAAATGTGTACGTAATTCAAAATAATTTACTATGAACAAAAATAATGACTGGATAATTTTTATTATTATAAGGAACTATAACCAATTAATCAATTAGTTTAAATTCCATCATGATTAATAGCACTTTTTTCCCCTTTTTGGCATACTCTCCTCGTAAAAGTCAGAGAAAGAAGGCTTAATGCATCTTTAAAATATCGCGAAAAACAAAAATAAATATCGAAAATTGGAAAGTAGGGTACTAAGATGGGGTAAAATGTTTGTCGGTCTATCTGCACCCGAGGGACCATATATATGAATAGTCCGATTCGAACCAAATTTTGTTGGTTCAAAAGATCTCGGCGAGGACACCTTGTTCCTATTACTTCACTTTATGATTTGAACATTTTTCCGTTCAATTTTAAACAGCTCAAATTCCCTCACATTAGCGCTTACAGGGAAAACCAATGCAAATATAAATCCCGAACATTGAGGCGAAGAATAAGCTTCAAAAACTTTGTAGGGAGAAGTTTTTACAACCAACTGCCGACACCGACTCCTAGAATTTAACGGCAGTTGACTCCGAATGCGACTCTTGTACCCGAAAATTAATCGGACTTCTGACTCCGTACCTTTAGTAAAAATTTAGACACGGAGTGAAAATGACTAACTGTGACTCTTGGAAATGTAAAGTCTTCGACTCCTTTATCCAAAAATTTGTCTGACTCATTGGAAGAGTTGCGGAAAATGAGATTCCAACTCCGGTTCTTTGAACTACAATCCTTCGACTCTCGAATCGGACTTTTTTAAGCTTAAAATGAGATTGACTCCGACTCCACTGCCATGGTTTCTACTTTACTTTTCTGTTTTTTATGTATTTGAAAAGTACATTTATTCATTTAAAATTGTTTTTTGGCATAATGTATTTATTTTAATGAGATTATTTTTTTTTGAATGCGATTAAAGATTTTTCAAATGGAAAAAAATATATTAGCTGCTTTGTTTAAAAGGTGCTACTACTCTATTCGTTCATTTATTTTTCACGCATCTATTTCTTCAGATGAAAGAGGCATATTAAATTTCTAGACGGAACTTCTTGTTTGAGTTGTAACATGGGAGCACAAGCTACAAATCCAGTATTCTTTCTTTCTACTGATAATATTATTCAATAAAAGTTCAGCTTCGGGTAATAGTAAATGTCTTATGGGTCTAAAGTCTAAATTTATTACTGAATTTGGACGAAATCAATATTGCTAATAAATGCTGTTTTTACACACTCATCTTTTGCAAATATTGTATTAACATCACACTCAACGATGTATTTTAAAAGCTTTTGCTGTTGTTTAGTTAATATTATTAGATTTTGATGCTGAAAGCTCTTTTTCTGTGGAAAAATGTATGATCATTGCTTTCTACTACACAAACAGGCTCATCTTGCAAATTAAGAATTTCTTTCTTCGACAGCTTCTTTTCTATTGATGTGGCTTTCCGTATTGTATTCTTTTTGGGACCTCTTTTCTTAAAAGAAAAGACCGCCCTTTGTGGCTTAATTTTTCCAACTGGGCATTTCTCTATGGAAGCTTTGTAGTGGGGCTAATTCTATTGGCAATCAAAAAACCGTTTGTTTCTCAACATTGCGCATGTTCTATTTATAGGCAACTTTTCATTTTCTAAGTTCACCTCATCTAAATTTTTAGCAATGTTCTGTAATAATGATTTACACTCTTTCAAATTATTTTTTTGTTCTGTTTTAATTTGTGAATGGATCATTATCACATCTGTATCTTCTTGCAATTTTTCTGGTCCTTCACTAACAGTACCATATTTTGAGCAACCTGGTAAGTCTTTCGTGAAAGCATCTTGTGCAAAACTGTCTGTCTCGCAGGAAGCGCTTGCTAAAGTAACATCTTCGTTACTTTCACTAAAATGTGTGATCTTCCGAACAGCAAAGAAGTGTTTGCACATGTTTGTAATGGAAAAATCTTCACTAATGCAGGGAACTTCATGGATGCAATAAGCCCATTCTCTACATTTCACTTTGCAGAGGCAGTCTTTGCTCTTTATGGTAAAGGTAGCTGTACAGAAAACTAAGTAATTACCCCTTTGTCTGATTTTTCTGTTGATTTGTGTAATGAGTTTGATTTTCTACGTCAGTTTATGACATACGAGTTTTGCCAAAAGCTCTATATCATGTGAACTTTTTGTAAGGCACAACTTCCATCCTATTGTTGGTCTTAGTGTTCGGAAAACAAGATTTAAAATGACGATGGAATGATTCCAAACTTAAGTTTGTGTTGGTTTCAAAATGTTCCAGGGCAGCTATTGCAAGCTGCAATTTCTTCAACTCGGTGCTCATGTATCTTCTTAAATTATTAACGTTATATTTAGCAAATAGATCCTTCACACTTTCACATAATGTTTCCTTTGTTGCTTTCTTATCTCTCATTAAAAAATTGAGTGTTATTGCTCAGTCGATCTGCCATGAGCGAAATAGCTTGTGCTAGCTCCTGCAAACATTCTGTCACGCATTGTAATAAGAAGCATTCTTGTTTCCTGGTAGTTGGAAAAAGAAGTTGCATTTTGCCTCTGCAATAGAGAAGATGTGACAGGGCAAACTTCCCCATAATAATCAGTTCCGTGGGTGTAATCAACACAGACAATATTTTCCCGAAATTTCTTCAACATATTTTCTGTACTGTGTTCCTAAACTTTGAATTTAATTTAGAAAAAAAGATAGTTAGGTATTTGAAAAATATGCTTTATTTAAAATACCGTTCTAAAGCCTCAAATTTACATAGACGTTCTCTCGATTTTTCGCTATGGGCTTGTTTTGTTTGCTACCTGCTGCTGAAGGCATAGCTTTTAGAAATGCTCATTTTGTCTCTTTTTAAGGCAGCTCTGTTGCTGCGAACTCACTGCCAACATTTATGCATAATGGTTGTAAATTTATAAAAGAAAAACACATAAAAGAGAAAAAAGTTGAAAGCATGGAAATTAAAAAATGCCAAATTCAAAGAAAAAGCTTCTTTGAGATCGATCTCGTTAGCATTACTAATCTCAATTTTTCAAAATATTTTTACCCCCCCGTGTCCGTTTACCTTGTCGTGGTGGGGGGGGCTTGCGGTGTGGTGAGTTCGGGGCGAGCTCTTGGGAGGAGTAGTGAACCCCCAGTTGCTCAAACAGAATATCGGCGGGAGGGGATTTTTTCCCTTCCTTCCCTCATCACACTTACCAAATGCGGACGAAAACCCCTAAGCCAAGGTGTGTCAACCGTGCCTATGGCTGCGTGGTACCGGGGGTAGTCGGTGCCTCAAACGGGAGGCTTCAGGGATAGCAGGCGAACCCTGTCGTACGCAGCCTTACCTCTGTGTAGGGGGGCTACACAGGGGCTAGACCCCACTTTTCCCCCTAGTTCTCTGGTTTTTTTATGGATATAAACACAAAGAACACTTCTCCCCCTTGTGGGGAGCGTCGGACTGAATCGAATAGCACCGGCCCTGACGAAATACACAATAGTATGTTAAAAAACCTAAGCAGGTCTTCATTAGAAAATATTCTGAGACTATTTAATAGAATTTATTCTGAGCACAAATTCCCCAAACTCTGGAGCCAAGCAATAGTAATTCCTATTCTTAAACCAAACAAACAATCTGATAAACCCGAGAGTTACAGACCTATAGCTCTCACAAGCTGCCTTTGCAAAATAATGGAGCGGATGGTAAACGCCAGGCTCATGTACATTTTGGAGTCTTGCCATCTGCTATCTTCATATCAAAGTGGATTCAGGCGCGGCAGATGTACCATAGACAACCTACTGCTTCTCGAAACATCAATAAGAGAAGCATTTCTCAAACGAAAACATCTTGTGAGCGTATTTTTTGACATTGAAAAAGCATATGACCGTACCTGGAGATATGGCATCCTCAAAACCCTGCACGAGTATGGGTTACGAGGTAATCTACCCATCTTTCTCTCTAATTTTCTTAGAGATCGAACTTTTCGCGTACGTGTCAAGTCTGTTTTGTCAGATACCTTCATTCAAGAAGAAGGAGTTCCCCAGGGAAGTGTACTAAGCGTAACTCTTTTTGTAATAGCAATCAACAGTTTAATCGAACAACTGCCTCCCGCTGTCAAGGGTACCATGTTCGTTGATGACTTTCAAATTTCTTTCTCTTCATCGAGCATGAGTATCATTGAAAGACAACTTCAAATCGCTATAAATAAAGTATCACAATGGGCAGAGGAAAATGGCTTCACTTTCTCTGCTCAAAAAACCTTCTGCATCCACTTCTGCCGTAAAAGAGGGCTTCACCCTGATCCAAGTCTTCTCCTTAACAATCAACCAATAGCTGTAAAAGACCAAGGAAAATTCCTTGGTCTCACACTTGATAATAAACTTAAATTTATACCGCATATACAAGAGCTAAAAAAGAAATGTTTACTGAAATTAAATATCCTTAAAGTCTTAGCGAACACTTCTTGGGGTGCTGATACAGAGTCTCTGTTAAAAATATACAGGGCTCTTATACGCTCAAAACTTGATTATGGATGCCAAATTTATGGGTCAGCGGCAAAAACCTACCTGAAAAGTCTGGATCCAATACATAATCAGGCACTGCGCATCTGCACAGGAGCATTCCGAACCTCACCTATCAACAGTCTCCATATTCTTGCTCATGAACATTCTTTAAACAATAGACGCCTCAAACTTTCCTTGAACTTCTACTTCAAAACAAAACCTTACACTGATCACCCTTTACACCTTCATATTTTTAATCCATCTAATGTTGTCTTATTTCTTCATCGTCCTTCTGCAACCCCAACGTTTGGGATCCGAATGCGCCAGGTGCTCTTAGATTTGCAGCTGTCAGATTTAAATACTCTTAATAAAATAGAACTAATTGAACCATGGTGCGAAGTAAATATATCAACCATCAATGACCTGGCTAAATTCCCTAAAGAGACTACCTCTAATGCTGCTTACCAGCAAATATTTTCTGATACAAAATGTAAATATTCTGATTACCATGTCATTTTCACTGACGGATCAAAAGGAAACGAACACGTCGGCTTTTCTACAATAGTGGATGGTCACGTTACGGCAGAAAAATTAAACCCATCTTGCTCTGTATTTACTTCAGAAATAAAAGCCATATCTACATCTCTCCAATCCATAACCCAATCCAATTACAAAAAATGGGTGATATACACTGACTCAAAGAGTTCAGTGGAAGCCATCACTCACTGCAACAATAACAGCCACCCTATTGTCCTTCAGTCATATCATTTATACAAAAATCTTATAAAAAAACAATTTCATGTTCTCTTCTGTTGGGTGCCTGGTCATGTGGGAATTGCAGGCAATGAAGCAGCCGATTCAGCTGCCAGAGCCGCAAGTATCCTGGTTGATGACACTGTCCCTTTTGACGACATTAAAAACGTAATTTCTGAATGCCTTAACACGCATTGGCAGCGGTCCTGGAATCTTGAAACACAAAATAAATTACATTCCATCCAGCCCTCGGCTAAAGGTTTCACATCTTTACAACTTACCAGGAGACAACAAGTATTACTAGCTCGACTTCGCATTGGTCACACAAGGTTCACTCACAAATACCTCTTATGTCGCGAACCAGCTCCAACGTGCATTACATGTAATGTGAATCAGACAGTGTTACATATTTTAAGTAACTGCCCTAATTTTAACCAAACACGTTTTAAATTTTTTAATAATTTTAACCCCTCTTTGAAGGAGTTGCTGGGGGACCCACCCCACTGCAATTTGTACTCCTTCCTCCAGGAGATTGGATTCTCCCTTTTAATTTAGTGTTTGTGCCGTTAAAATGTGATTTGTCTTTTTCTTGTTATTCAAGGTGTTTTATCCAACATATTATTTCATACGTTATTTAAATGTTTTTAATGTCTACTTGTTTTTTATTACTTATTTTAAACTACCTATGTCTATAGCTTTCACCTGAAAACACGCTTACTCCTATACTTATCTATATATTTTATCCCAAAAAAACGTTTGGCGCAGTATAGCCCTGAAGGGCTCTTGCGCCATAAAAAATTAACAAACCAAACCAAACCAAACCAAACCAACATATTATCTCATACGTTATTTAAATGTTTTTAATGTCTACTTGTTTTTTATTACTTATTTTAAACTACCTATGTCTATAGCTTTCACCTGAAAACACGCTTACTCCTATACTTATCTATATATTTTATCCCAAAAAAAACGTTTGGCGCAGTATAGCCTTGAAGGGCTCTTGCGCCATAAAAAATAAACAAACCAACCAACCAACCAACCAAAATATTTTTAGTCTTGAGCACATCAGCAAACTTGCATCCATGATCAGCAAACAAGCGTGCACCAGAGCAGTGGCACCAGTTTCTTCAAGTTCTTAATTTTGGTTTAAGTCGAAATTCCTTTTCATGATTTTTTGGACCCACTACAAATACATTCTTAATATTTTTTACATGCGGGTATTCTATTTCTCTAATTATGCTCTTGTTCACTTTCAGTAAGCTTTAGTTTGTCTTATTCTAGTTCATGAATGTAGTGTGAAGGTTTAAATACATCTGCAATAGCTATTACACCAGAAGAATTCATTCCTATTTTCTGAGGGTTGGAGGCGTTTTTTGTTCTGTTAGTATTTATTCTTACTTGCTCATTTCTATGCCAGCGTCTTTTCCGGCTTTACTTTAGTTCCTGTTGCCTTAACAAAGTTGTACCTTCTCCACTAAAAGTTTTTCCAATTTTCACTACAAGTTTTATTTTCCCTTTCCGAAAGTTCAATACCATGTTTCTCAAATTTTCACTCAATGAAAAAGTCATATTGCATAACAATTTTCGTAGCAGTTCACATCAGCAATTATTTTTAAGTGTCCCTGACCAAAGAGACTTGTTAATTAGACTTGTAATCTTCTTCGGAAGATAAATTGCTACGATTTTTTTTATTTTGTCTTCCTCTAATAAATGAGCAAGACACTGATCTAATAGAAGTTAAGAAAGTGGGGAATAACCCATCTTTTACCCGCGTTTCTGGAATTGTCCTAAAAGAGGCAAATTCTTAATCTCTGATGCCTTTATTTTATGATGTGCAAGCAATCGCACACCTGCAAATTTAAACTGTTTCTGCGTTATGTTGTTGTCCTTCACAGGATGATATTGCACTAAAAAACAATTCAATGTGGTTCTGAGCCAGCATGTCAAAAGTTACTCCATTTCATAAAATTAAATATTTTGAAGGCAAAAGTTTCTGTGAAAAAAATTACGCATTTCAACATACACTTATATATGTTTGGAAAAACCTAATGACCATAAAGAAGGTAAAATACTAGGAACATTCTAGGAACAAAAATAATTTACCTACTTTAAAAGGGTTGTATTTAAGAAAAGTTTTGTACATGCAGACCATTCATCATTTTCAAAATGTGGCATTAAAATACTTTGGCTTAAAGGATGAAGTAGACAAAAATAGCAGACCTTGCAAATCTCTGTACAGCAAATATATTTATTTTCGAGCTTTACGTAGAAGATTCAAAATATTCACGGTTTTAAAGGAAAAAATTGTACTGCAAGTTGTTCTCATTACTTCAAAATACCTTTACCATCTTTTATGGGAAAATATTTATCTGGTTTTTGAATCCCAATTTTTTGTTCTTATACCTAATAAACAATAATTTTTTTTTACACTAGAATCTGTAGGTTCCAAGATGTTTCTTCCCCAAGGTTTTAGGAAGCTCTGCTGAAGAGGATTATTTGATCCCCGTACCATCCTTTTTATCCGACTCATGAAGCTTTCAAAATTAAAAGCAGAGTAATCATCAGAAGGGCCAAAGTTAGCAACATAACCCACTACATGAAACAAATTAAAAATTGTACAACATTAGTTCTTCAGCATAGACATTGACAATAAGTTACATTACGCTTTTAAGTTTACTGCAAAGTTTAGGATTTTTTGTTTACTCAATTCAGTAGTACACAATATACATACAGCAGCATGCAAAACTAGAAAATGTTCGAACAAATGATAGGCAAATTAGTACTAGAACAAAATAACAAAAAAGATCCGATTTCAGATCTTTTTCGCCAGATCTATTTTGTTGATCTAAAATTTGATAGCCTTAATAGGCGCAACATAGCATACTAAGGCTTTCGCGTCAATAAATTGAATAGAACCAAAATTTAAAATATTTAAGTGATCTGGGTTTTCTTGAAAGTTATGTCGGTGTATGCTGATTAACTATTTGCAATCTGTTGGAAATTCGTATCACTAGCAGAAATCTAAGCTAACCCATCTTTGGACCTTTCTCTACCCATACACAAATCAGTCTTTTCACAATGCCTAGAAATATCACTTGTATGGGATCTTAAGGACTGCTTATCACTGCTGATTATCAGGATACAACATCTCCCTTAAAAGGGCATCAGTTCTAAGAGTCGATCTTGATTTCTACTTCCACGTTGTCCTTCCAAAATAAACTCCCACTTGATTACATTTTACCACAGTCATACATTGAAAAGTATACTATATATATTAGAAATGTTCTTGCAGCAACAGCAATAAAGAGAATTACACGGAACACAACACATCAATTCCTCTTCTAACATAGCACGCTCTTTACAAAGCAATTAAAGACGTCACTGGAATTTTGTGGTTGTTGGTTGGTTGGTTTGATTTTTATGGCGCAAGAGCCCTTCAGGGTTATACTGCGCCAAACGATATTTTATTATATGCTATTTATTTTTCATTAAAGAATAAAGTAAATAAAAGCATATTTTGAAGAAGAAAGCATAAAACTTCAAGTGCTAGTGTTAAAAAGTGCAGCCGATAAAAACATTTAAACAATTTGAAGATAAAGACAAAATGGGCAAAACAATATCTTGAAAAACAAAGGAAGGACGAAATCACATAATCTCGAGACAAACACTAAATTAAAAAGGAGAATCCAATCTCCTGAAGGAAGGAGTACAAATTGCGATGGGGCGGCTCCCCCAGCAACTCCTTCTGGTTCATGACATAAGAGATATTTGTGGGTGAATCTGGTATGTCCAATGCGAAGTCGAGCTAATAAAACTTGTTCTCTCCTAGTGATATTTAATGATCCGAAACCTCTAGTGGAGGGCTGGATTGAATGTAATTTATAATACGTGTTGAGGCTTACAACGATGGCGTTTTTGATATCATCGAAAGGGACACTATTATCGACCAGGATGCTGGCAGCTGAGTCGGCTGCCTCATTGCCTGCAATGCCTACATAACCAGGGATCCAACAAAAAAGAACACGGAAATTATTTTGCATAAGGTTTTTGTATAAAAGATATGACTGGATGACTATAGGATGGCTGTTATTATTGCAATGAGTGATGGCTTCCACTGAACTCTTTGAGTCAGTGAATATCACCCACTTTCTATGAACAGATTGGGCTATTGATTCTAGAGCTGAAAATATAGCTTTTATTTCTGCAGTAAATACAGAGCAAGATGTGTTTAATTTTTCTGCCGTAACTTGATCATTAATTATTGTGGAAAAGCCGACGTGATCGTTTGCTTTTGATCCGTCAGTGAAAATGTGTTTATAACCAGAATACTTGCTTTTGATCTCATGAAAGACTTGTTGATAAACTGTATTAGCGGTAGTTTGTTTTGGGAATTTTGAGAAATCATTGATTATAGAAGGCATGACTTCGCACCATGGTTCAATTAGTTTTATTGTGTTAACGGTTTTGAAATCCGATAGCTGCAGGTCTGCGAGTACCCGACGCATTCGGATCCCAAATGTTGGGGTCATCGAAGGTCGGTGTAGAAATAAAGCAACATTAGATGGATTAAAAATGTGGACATGTAGTGGCTGATTGGTGCAGGGTTTTGTTTTGAAGTAAAAATTTAAAGAAAGTTTGAGGCGTCTATTGTTTAGAGATTGTTCGTGTGCAAGGATATGAAGACTGTTGATAGGTGAAGTTCGAAACGCTCCTGTGCAGATGCGCAGTGCCTGATTATGTATCGGATCCAGACTTTTTAGATAGGTTTTTGCAGCGGAGCCATAAATTTGACATCCATAATCAAGTTTTGAGCGTATCAGAGCCCTGTATATTCTTAACAGAGACTCTGTATCAGCACCCCAAGAAGTATTCTCTAAGACTTTAAGGATATTTAATTTTAATGAACATTTCTTTTTTAACTCTTGTATATGAGGTATAAATTTTAGTTTATTATCAAGGGTGAGACCAAGGAATTTTCCTTGATCTTTTACAGCTATTGGTTGATTATTGAGGAGAAGATTCGGATCAGTTTGAAGCCCTCTTTTACGGCAGAAGTGGATACAGAATGTTTTTTGAGCAGAGAAAGTGAACCCATTTTCTTCTGCCCATTGGGTTACTTTATTGATTGCAATTTGAAGTTGTCTTTCAATGATACTCATGCTCGTTGATGAGAAAGAAATTTGAAAATCATCCACGAACATGGTACCTTTTACGGCGGGGGGCAATTCGTCAATTAAGCTATTGATTGCTATAATGAATAGAGTTACGCTTAGTACACTCCCCTGGGGTACTCCTTCTTCTTGAATGAAGGTATCCGACAGAACAGACTTGACGCGTACACGAAAAGAACGATGTTTCAGAAAATTGGAGAGAAAGATGGGTAAATAACCTCGCAACCCATACTCATGAAGTGTTTTGAGGATCCCATACCTCCAGGTACGGTCGTATGCTTTTTCAATATCGAAAAATGCGCTCACAAGATGTTTTCGTTTAAGAAATGCTTCTCTTACTGATGTTTCGAGAAGCATTAGATTGTCTATTGTGCATCTGCCACGCCTAAACCCACTTTGATATGAGGATATGAGATGGTGTGACTCCAGAATGTGCATCAGTCTGGCGTTTACCATCCGTTCCATGAGTTTACATGGGCAACTAGTGAGAGCTATAGGTCTATAGCTCTCAGGTTTATCAGATTGTTTGTTTTGTTTAAGGATAGGGATAACTATTGCTTGACTCCAGGATTTTGGGAATCTATGTTCAGAATAAATTCTGTTAAAAAGCTGCAGAATATTTTCTAATGAAGACCTGCTTAGATTTTTTAACATGCTATTGTGAATTTGATCTGGACCAGGTGATGAGTTTCTTGATTTTTGTAAGGCAGTATTTAGTTCATGAAGAGTGAATTTTGTGTTGTATTGATTAAAAATGTTTGAATTAAAATCTAGAACTTTTTGTTCTTTGCGTGATTTGATGGTTAAAAATTTTGAGCAATAGTTATTTGCACTGGAGACTTCTGCCAGATAAGTCCCCATGCACTCAGCCACCTCTTTGTAATCGGATAAAATACGACCATTATTCTCCAGAATGGGTGCACAAGATGTATTGTAGTTGCCAGCGATCTTTTTTATTTTACACCATACAGTCTTGGATGGGGTGGACGTCGTGATTGTGCTGACATAGGTCTGCCACGAGTCCCGCTGGCTCTTCCGTCGAATCCTTCGAGCTTCAGCACGAGCTCGTTTAAGTGCCACGAGATTTTGTGTGGTTGGATAACGACGAAACGTGCTCCATGCCTTTTTTTGTTTCTTATGAGCCTCCTGACAATCAAGGTTCCACCAAGGCTTAGAAAACTTGATCCTGCCTTTAGTGGTTTTTGGTATAGCAGCGTTAGCTGCGTTTAAGATGATGTCGGTTACTCGCTTGACCGCTACATCGATATCAATATCAGTCACGTCTTCTGATTTAATTTCTGCCAACTGGGTAAATGCTGTCCAATCAGCTCGATCAATGCGAAGTCGAGCTTGCTGGTAGCTGCAGCGTCCAGTATAAGTTATTTTGATTGGAAAGTGGCCACTGGTGTAGAGACCACCCTGCACCTGGAAATCCCAAAGTGGCAGAAAGGAAGGTGAGGATATTGCAAGATCGATGGCATGGTAGGTTTGCGTAGGAAGGTGGAAATAGGTATTTTCACCGTCGTTAAGAACACATAGATCATTGTCTTCAATCAAGTTTTCAATAATTAAACCTCTGCTGTTGGAGGCTGGGCTTCCCCAGAGAGGATTATGGCCATTAAAATCCCCCAAGAGGACAAATGGGGGAGGAAGTTGATCTACAAGTGTTTGCAATTCCACGCCTCTCAAATCGTAAGAAGGTGGAATATATACAGAACAGATTGTAAACAGCGAGTGAAGGTGAACGCGCGCAGCTACTGCTTGCAGGGATGTGTTGATATTGAGCTGGCTGGATGCATGATCATTAGCGATTAGCAATGCCACTCTTCCACAACGACGGTCACCTGACAAGCAGTCCTTGCGGTATATGTCAAAACCTTTCAACCTCGGTCTATCAGCAGGGGACAGAAATGTTTCTTGCAGACAAAATATGGCCGGTTGGTGGTATTTGACAAGATCTTTGATGTCTGTGACATTATGCGAGTAACTCTGACAATTCCAAGAGAGAATGCTCAGGGCCATGGAGAAAAAAGGAAGGAGAAACGGCCGCAAAGAGAGGGAGCAGCTCATGAGGGAGGATGGTCCGTCCACCCTTCATCGTCGGATGGCGGAAGATCTTCAAAGTCAACATCCTCGTCCTCCTCCTGGGGAGGAGGTTGTTGGAGTGTTTGTATTTGTGATTTGGTCAACTTTACTTTCTTGCTAGAAAGCAAAAAGTCCTCCTTTCTAAAGTTATAAAATTTTGGGGGCCTCTGTTTAGAAGCTACCCCGATTTTTGTGCGCGTTTGTAAAAGTTTCTTTTTTTCAATTAGTTTTTTCGAGTTCTGACTGGATGGTTTGTTTTGATTAACAATAACAGATACATTATCTGTTTTTTTATTTGTTGTTGACTTTGATTAGTTTTCTGAAAACAAGATTTGGGGCTATTATTTTGTTTATTTGATTTGGTTGTGTTTACAGTTATATCATTAGGTGAGTTCGGTATTTTATTGCTGGTTACTTTGTTTACTGGAGGTTCAGTTTGTGTGCTTATGGAGTTGAATACTTTTTTTACAGCAGCAGAATATGAAAGTCCAGTTGTAGGTGTACGAGATTGGACAATTTTTCTCGCGTCTGGATATGATATTTTTTGAATGGTTTTGATGACCTGTATTTCCTTTTCGGTTAGCCATTTAGGGCACTTTCTAGAGTATGAGGGGTGGTCTCCTTTGCAGTTGACGCATTTAAATTCCTTTGAGCATTCATTGCTGTCGTGGCCGGACTCAGCACATCTGGCACAGGTTCTTGTACCACGGCATGACAGCTTGGAATGTCCAAAACGCTGGCAATTAAAACATCGTAGTGGATTTGGGATGTAAGGTCTCACTGGACAAGAGAGATAACCAGCTTTGACACTTGAAGAGAGGATAGGCGTACTAAAAGTCTGAATGATGTGCTTCGTATTCTGCATTTCGCCGTTGCGTTTGATAGTTATCCTCTTCACTCCACTTACGTGTTGACCTTGCATTTCCTCTAGAATTTCCTTCTCTGATGTAAATAGAAGGTCTGGCTCCGAAATGATTCCCCGAGAAAAGTTTAATGTTGAGTGTGCTGAAACTGTACAAAGGTATGGGCCTAGTTGTTTGATTGCAAGAATAGGTTGAACTTGTTTAGGATGCTTTATTTCGACTAATAATTCACCTGTACGTAATTTTTTAACCGATTGGAACTCACCGATGAGATTTATTAAAGCTTTATTAATTAAGAATGGGGAGACAGCAGTGAATGTTAGGTTTTCATTTCTTTTGATTATAAAAAATTTTGCAGAGCTGAACGAGTCTTTCTGACGCTCCCCACAAGGGGGAGAAGTGTTCTTTGAGTTTTCATCCATAAACGAACCAGAGAACTAGGGGGAAAATATGGGGTCTAGCCCCTGTGTAGCCCCCCACACAGAGGTAAGGCTGCGTACGACAGGGTTCGCCTGCTATCCCTGAAGTCTCCCGTTTGAGGCACCGACTACCCCCGGTACCACGCAGCCATCGGCACGGTTGACACGCCTTGGCTTAGGGGTTTTCGTCCGCATTTGGTAAGTGTGATGAGGGAAGGAAGGGAGAAAAATCCCCTCCCGCCGATATTCTGTTTGAGCAACTGGGGGTTCACGACTCCTCCCAAGAGCTCGCCCCGAACTCACCACACCGCAAGCCCCCCCCCCCCCCACCACGACAAGGTAAACGGACACGGGGGGGGGGAATTTTGTGGTTTAGACTTTCCATGAAAAATCCTAATAGCAAATGGAGCTTTATCAATAGCTTATTCTAAAATAAGCCAGTCTTTTGTACCACTTTTGCCATCAACAGATGTTATGTCGTGAAAGTATTTGGATTTAACTGTACTTCTTCGATTTTCAATAATTTTAGTTACCTTACACTAACAGATAAAGATCTCTTAAAAATATTTTTTTTATATTTCAAAATAAATAAATGATCCACCTCAACGGCTTTGAATGCTTGATGAACAAGGGGTACATTGAGCAAATGAGGCTTTAAAATGTGTAAGGGTTCATTAGTGGCATTATTAGGAATATTGAACTTTTTTACCCAATTGCCAAATTGATCTGAGAGACAAAATTAAATTTGTTCGTGCCTTTAAATCTTGGTCAAAAACTTCAAACTGACAATTACCCATCACTTGAACTGAACTACTAAATATTTCTTTTTCAGACTCATTTTTTACTGGCTGGTCAATATTTACAGGAGGAATTAGGGGGGTACTTCAGGATTTGTAATTTCCTTGCAAACCTAGAGTAGAATTTAATACAATTTCTGACATGTGTGAATAAGCAGCAGTTGCTATTTTTCACGTTTTCTGCCGTTCACCGATGTCCTCATTTTCACTCTTGCAGGAACAATAGTAGCTGAGCGTTAGGGAAGAAATTCTGCAATAAGAAATCTAAGTAAACATTATATACAAAATGTACGAATATACATAAATTTTAAAAGACAAAGGTAAATAGAAATTTAATTTGCACAAAAAAAGTAGAACAGCAAGCATTTGTGTTCAAATTAAAGTAATTATTATTACAGCCAACTTTCTCAAATCAACCAGTGACAATTAAATGTAGAGCAGGACTTTTATACTTAGATACGAACAGCTGTTAGTTTAGTTTTTATTTTAGATTTAATTTATATAAATCAGTTGAATTAAAAGTTTATCTTCGTTTCGCTGTAGCTCCTAAGACTAGTTTTATTACTTTTATCGATCCTTGTCATCTCTGGAATTCTATACTTATATAGCACAACAAACTGAAACAAGTGATAGTAGCAAAATTCCATTCTCAAGCAACTGCCTGAATATTGAAATTAAATTAAGGGGATGAATGAAATTACCAAATAGTTTAATAGGCAATTCTTTATTTTTTTTTAAATTATTTATTTGATAAATAATGGTGATCTGTTTAATGAGTATTAAAAAAAAGTGACCAAAAATCCTTATTATTGGGCCTCAAGCTGCGCAGATTTGAGACAGCTGACCATATAACCTATAATAAAAATTTGAATAACTGTGAAGAAGCGGCAAAAATACATTGGATTTTTTATAAGGAAAAGGAATGCCTTCGCATAAAAATTCATTCATGGACCAATAATGTAAGAGGTGATAAATAAAAACGTTAAATATTTTAAAAGTAGATTAAACACAAAATTTGCTAAAAAAAACTTTTCACGTAAAAGCTTATGTTTAATTATGAAAAGTTTTTGAATCTGACTAATAAAATATCGAGACCAAAATCATTTTTTTGAATGATGCAATTATCAGCAGAATTTATTTTAACTTTAAAGTTACGTCCTCGTAAGTTCTTTATACTGTGTCCCATGGCAATTTTGAGTTGCCCATCACAAGATAAAGCTAATGGGAAGCTAATTCCCTCAGGTGTAAAAAGATCATGTTGCTCAATAAGTCTTTAACAGATTTGCTGCAGTGATTTGTTCGGAGTACGAAACAGTCTTTTAACTTCTACATAGTTTTAAACTGGAAAGGCACTAATTTTATTTAAGCTACCATTCTTACGAGCATTATCAGCTAAACGGATGAGTGAATGCACGTTATAAACAATGAATTTTTCCCCATAAAGAGCATTAAAATGTTTTAATAAAATAACGTATTAAGACTTCACCATAGTCTAAATATTCAGCAATTAAGTAATGTTCTAATGGCTAAATGTAAACAATGGTTATAATTATCTGGCTCTTAACTATCTTTTTAAATTAATAAGTCAAATGTACAGTAAAAACCATCTGAATTCAGTTGCCTTCTGGCGATCGTTTTGTAACTAAAGAGCGAAGTTTTCTTTGAAATCCAATAGCAGAAAACTTTTCACCTTGAATTAAATTATTGTTTGAACTTGCTTTAATTGAACTACGACGAATGTCAAGAGATCCTTTAATATACCAAAGTGTAAGTAATTTTCTTACATGCATTTGGTTTGTCTAGGAGGTGTAACTAAGAGAAACATTTACACTAAACCTACACCAGTATCAAGCAATGGGGAAGGATTTAATACCGTGCGTATTACAAGAATGTACTTTAATACCATTAAAAAAATCTTCATCTTTGCGTTTTGGTAAGTAGAACTCCAAAAACATCATTCGCACCAATAACCATTTCCCCCTCTGTAAACATCTTTCACAACCATAATACCCATTATGACCTTCGATACATTTTATATAAGACCTAGCAAGAGAAACACATTATTTCCCCTTAACTACCGGTTTTTGCAGCAATTCCCTTACATCCTGAAGGAAATCGGGGAAATATTCTGAAGCATTTACACTTTTACTGCACTCAGAAAAAATCTAAACAACAAATGGCTTTGAATAATGCAAATTGGAAATTAAACATAAAATTGGCTTGACTTGCTGTGATGAACTTTTAAACAAAGGCAATCCATCAGTCAATATTATACGAAAGTTTAATGATTTCTAAATTTAAAAGGGTCACTTGCTTTTACAAAATGTACATATTCCCAGTTATTAAAATTTTTAGTTGCGATGTCGTTTGGAGTATTGAATAAAGTTCTGGCAACTTTAGGTAACTAATGGTCCTAGAATTAAGAGCATGTCATTTATAAATGCATGTGCAACATTGACTATTAAAATACATTTTGAACTAATGGCAAAAATATGACTCATTTTCTGATTTATTCATCTCAACTTGAGTTTTCTTTTCATTATCATTTGTAGAAAGAAAATCGTAACTTTCCTGAGAACTATCATTAAATAAACTTAATATCTTCATCTGCTTCATGAAAACTGTCACTTATATTTACAGTACAATTTTGCCCAGTTTCTTTCATCATTTCAGTCATATGCTCATCTACAGCCTTTTTCAATTTGCGATCCCTTTGCCGCTTAGATAACTAACACTTTATCATAGGGATACAAATAATCACCGCAAAAACTTTCAACTTACTTTATTATAATTTAATTCGAGGCAGCTTCACCTCCTCGGTCACCCAACTCCTTATCCGTGTGCATACATGGCTCTTGCCGAGCTTCCTGTGCACATGTTTTACACAGCGGAAACATCAATTTTCTGTATGGCAAAACTGGTAAATACAGCTTCCTTGGTGGAACCTCTTTGTAGAATATGAGATCAGAATAGTCACTAACTTTCTCTACTGGCTCCGTTATTATTGTAGGATGGCCAACAAGATATATGCAGTATTTATTCACCTGTAAATTTATATATATTGATACTGAAAAAAAAAAAATTTCAACTTATTTGCTTGGTGGGGGAAAAACCCCTCAAGGATACAAGGACGTGAAATCCACGTATTTTGCGTCCCCCTCATGAAGCAGCTTAAAAGCGTTATTTCTTCCGCCGACGAAAGCATTCCTAGGATTCAATCAATCTTATAGATGTCCAAGCAGAAATTTCTTCAGCCCCTCGTTGGTGTTTCTTTTTCAGAGAAAGTCGTGCCTCCACTTATCTTCAAGGAACGAAACTTGGAGGTTATGTCTTTTGTCATAGTGTTGCCATGGGATCGCCTTTCAAAGGATTGGTGTCGCCGTCGACACTGTTCACATCCGTGAAAGAAACATCCCTAAAAATTAATATAAGATAAATGAATTTTCAACTGGTGGAAGTTTTTTTCCGTAATGAATTGAAAACATCAACATACACTCCAGCAATTTTTCTCTCCCCAGCAGAGTTTTCGCCGTGTTGCAGTGCGATACCTTTGATTTCGGCTTCATAGTTCATCCAACGGATGCTGTGTACTATGAGCTATGTGGGGAAAATACCCACGAGTAGGTACCATTGCCTTTGTGTCTGTCTGTATGTGGCTTACACGAAACACAGCCATGCAAGCTGATGCGATCGTGATGTACCTGAAAATACACAAAATTATTTTTTGAAAAATAAAGTAAAAACTTTTTTTTTTTGGAAGTTTGATTTATTTTTATTTATTTATTATTTTTGATTTCCTAAATGCATCCACTTAAGATAATTTCTGAAAACCTTCCTGAAATCGTATGCTTCATTTCCTCAAAATCCGATCTAAAAAGGAAAAAACAGATCGGGGGAGGTCCTCCCCCCTCCCCATAGTATTAATTAGGAAGTAATTCGTATTACAAAGAAAAAAATGAATACTCTTACATTATTGTTACTATTCATCATTTCACTAAAGTAACTGATAATTACAGTATTACCTGCAGTAAAGTAACATTTCATCTTGAAAATCAAAATATTCATTTTTATGCAGCTCATGCCATTTTAAGAAATCTGTGCGTGCTTTTCAGGCCCCATAGTGTTTGGGATAAAAAGCTGTCTTCTGGGAGTTTCCCTGAATGGTTCTGATTTTCCGGAACATTGAAGAGGTGATGAAAAGGCTCTTCTCTCTTTAATTCCCGCAAATTAAAACATGCCGGCAGTCGGACAGGGGCATGGACAGAACAATTAACGAGTCTATCACTCTAATATTCAGTCCCTTGTGCAGAATGGACATAACGAATGGACGTTGGGGACGAATTAATGAACAGTCCCTTGCTCCGAAAACAAGGCCGTAATGAATTTCCCATCAAAGCTGTAAGATATTATTTGTTTATGGAGAAAAAATATAGTAATAATAGCAATACCATAAAACAAATGGGGTTTTCTTTTTTTTTTTTTTTTTTATATTTGGAACTAAACTGGAGCGTTAATCTTCACCATATTTTCCATCAGAATTTTCAAATTTAAAACTGTCATTTGAAATGTCTTATTATTCCATTTGCTGCGCATTTCATACACATATTTCTAATCGGTACTGAGATAATCATATTCTATTTCTGGCAGGATACACGAAATTGCTTCAAATTGGGCAAGTGGTAAATTTTCGCACCTTTCCAGCAATTTAGCTATTGGTCCTGAAAATTCATGTGGAACGGTAATTTTACCATCAAGAAACAGGTGTCGCAAAGGCAGCTCGTTCGTATGCAGCTGGTAGATTAACCATTGGACAAGATGTAACGGGGATAGTCTTTGCCGGCAAACGGGAGACTTCAGGAATAGCAGGCTAACCCTGTCGCACGCAGCCCTACCTCTCTCTCTCTGGGGGGGGGGGGGGGCTACACAGGGGCTAGACACCACTTTCCCCTTCAATTCTCCGGTTCATCCTGGAAGAAACTATAAGAGCCCTTCTCCCTCCGGTAGGTAGCTCTATACGAATACAACCATTGGTTGAATGTGTTG
Organism: Uloborus diversus; assembly: GCF_026930045.1. NCBI lineage: Eukaryota > Metazoa > Arthropoda > Arachnida > Araneae > Uloboridae > Uloborus > Uloborus diversus. The sequence goes on along the minus strand of NC_072739.1, from coordinate 54,279,735 downwards.
ATTGGTTGAAGTTATGGTGTCAATTCGTGTGCTTGAAGTTTTCAAGACTTTTTTCACTGCTTCAGCATATGAGAGTCCTGTTGTGGGTGTGCGAGAATCGACAATTTTTCTTGAATCTGGTTAGGATATTTTTTGCATGGTTTTCATTGTCTGAATTTCTTTTTCAGAAAGCCATTTTGAGCATTTCCTGGAGTATAAAGGGTGATCTCCCTTACAGTTATAACACACATGAAATCTTTACACCGGTATTCTCCACTCCGGTTAAAACTCGGACCGATCCTTAAACCTCGAAGTTAAAAAACTACTCTATTCTCCATCCCGGTTTGGCGTTAAACTCGGTCACGGAATGCCCACTTCCAGAGCTCGGCTTGTAACCGGGACTTCGACGGTTTAAAACTAGATTTCCTTCCCATCATTCCTTTGTGAGCAAACAAAATGGACGACGGCCGTTTAGATTATTTTGAGCGATTTGCAAATGCTAGAAACTACTGATAAACATTCGCTAAACATTCTTGACGTCAGAGAAACAAAGATTAATTACAAAATTTAATCAGAATTAACATTCGTTATAGGTGTTATCAAAAAGTACGACCGAAAACATTAATGCAATGCTCAACAGAATGATGCGAAAAAAATCATTTTTTTTTTTAAATTTCCATGTCATTGTAGCGCGGAAAAGTTGCGATTGTTTTAAATTTCAATTAGTACATATTGGTGCCGGCATGGAAAAACCAAATTTTCCAACACGAAAGACCCCGGGAGAACTTTTGGGGGCCGTAAACCCACAAAAGTTTATGAACTTTGTTTTTTGTTTTTTCCAAAATATATCCGAAATGGCTAAACTTAACAAAAAGTATCAAATGTAAAGTTTTAAGAGAACTTTGAATTTCCTAGAACTTTCATATTTACAACATTTTTGTAGCACAAATATCAAGCTTGCTATAGCTCTTTGAAAATAAGCAGTTTTCCTATACTCTGAAAAAAAAAAAAAAAAAAAGCATTCACACCGAAAATCAGGCGTTACCGTATTACCCCGCATCATCCGGCATGCCCAAAAAAAGCGAGGTTGACCAGCATGCCAGGAAATTTGAATTTTCCGGCATGCCGAATAAAATGAGGTTTATTTTGCAACAAAATATAAGTAAATTTCCCCATTGAGTGTAGTAAACCCAAAAAACTACGCGGCAGTGTCTGTATATATTTATCTTATTGCAACTCTCATCCTCCCACCATAAAAATCTGAGGACATGCCTTTTCTCTCGACGAATGCTGATCTAAAAGAACGCTTGTTTGATATCAAACGTAATTCCAATAACACCATATCGGAAGTTAGTCAAGAGCGTTGGAATTTTCTGTACCCTCTATTACCTACACTAAAGCAATCATTCAAAGAAGCGGAACCTGGTCTTTTGACCGAAGTATCGAATACGGGTCTTACCTTAGTTTTGTTACTGTCTGGCTTAAGACCTGGTCTGTAGAGTTTGTAATGGCAAAATATATTAACATCAGAAGTAGGAACAGTCTCAATAATATGCCCATCTTCTCCACTGACGAAAAACTTGGCAATATGAGTTAAAAACCCTTTCTCTTTTGATTCCTTTTACAACACTTCTTAATCTCGATTCCACAATATTGTAGTTATCCGCGAAAGACGTATGTCCTGAAAGACACGACAAAGTCACATCGTAACGTCCGTCTGCATTTATAGAAATTGTTTCTTTAAAATGCAGTAAGGTGTGTTCTTCTATCTGCCACGTATTTTTTCTTTCAATAGGGTCGGAAATTCTCAGTGTTTTTAAGTCGCAGAGCTTTGGAAGGTGAAAATTCTGCAAGGTTAAGGATTATTTTTTAAATCCTAGAATACACTATCCTAATTTAGTTTTCATTTCAGTCTCCATCATATCAGTTTTTTCGGTATCAATCATCTTCTTATTTCAATATAAATATACGTGCTGCAGAAGTAACCACTAATGAAATATCCGCTTGTACAAATCATTTCCGCAAGAGTTCTTTTTCAACAACAGTCATTAGCATATGATCCGCCTCTATGAGTTCAGTTCTTTCATCGAGGAACATTTTCATAGTCCAAAATCAAAAGTTATCGATTCAATTACTCACTTTCACGGACTCCACCATTTTTTTTTTTTTTTTGATCTGCAGTAAAGTTAGCTCTAAATCTTCCAAGTATCTCACCTCACCGTTTCTTCAGTTAAGCCCAGATAGTTCTTTCATTGAATCCATAGGCTGCGATGAGAATTAATGAGCATTCTTCTATTAATCTAAGCGCTTCATTGAGTTCAATCTCCGTTATTGCTCTTCAATCTACAGTCAATTCTCTAACTCGAAGTACTAAGGGACTGGCTAAAACGATCGAGTTATTGGTAGTTCGAATTATAAGAAGTTTCCACAACAGTCTCAAGAGTTAAGAGCCCAATAAAAACTTCGAGTTATCGAGATTTGACTGTATTTTTAATTTTAACATCCTGGAGTAAATTGCAAAAATTAAAAATTTGTTTTAATTGAAATGAGCTTAAAATTTAATTACAAAATAAAGTACCTATATAATCCTACCCGAATTAAAATTTGAGTAAATAAGAACAAACGAAATTTTTTTTAATAAGAAGAATTTCCCAAATCACACTCTAAAAACGAATTTATGAAATAGCGAAAACTGGCAATTTCGGGTCAAGTAAGGCAAATTCTCGCACTTTTGGAGCTGTGGGGATTTTAGCCCCATTTAGCCACTTTCTGGAAAACGCGCCATGTTGTTTTTAAAAACCCTCCGAAGAAATTATTGTGACCCGAAAGTAAAGCTTAAATTCAGCAGTACCGCCAAGGAATTCGTTGGTTCTCTTCCTCAAGTCTCAGTTTGTAATGCTTAAATAATGTAACAGAAAAGATTTATAAATGATAAATACTGAAGTCAATTGAATTTCATTGCCATTGCTAATAAGCAAGTGATGTTATTGATTAAGTATACTAAAGTAAGTGTTTAATTAAAAACCAGTTTTTTTATTTTTTCCTTTTTAAATTCAAATAAAAAATAAAATGAGTGTCTTTGTTGTCCTCTAGCTCCAGTTATTTACTAAGTGCCACAATATGAATCATGATTTTTGATTAAATGATCAGAAATAGATTATTTCTATGTTTCATCATATATAACGGTTAGAAGTATTGGCCAGTAAAAACTCAATTTGGTATAGTATTTCTGCGTAAAATTAGAGCAAATTTCCTGAACAGTTAGACATGTCGCTTTGGAAGAAGAGTGCCACAATGCGAAGAAAGGAATTTTACAGGAGAAGCGTTTGAAGTCTGTGTACAAAGAAAAATATTTTTTACTTTCCAAAAAAAAAAAAAACGAAATAGATGGAAAGGAAATTTTTCATATAAAAGGTACAAGAAAAATTATTTTGACATCCGTGGTTTAATCAATTCAAGTAATTAGTAATAAATATGAATAACATGTAGTTTTAAGGCAGATTTTTACAAAAACATACCAATTTTGCGGGTAGTTTTGTCGACTCTGTCACGCTTAACTGCTGTAATTGAAAAAATAAGTGTTCGACTTAATTCTGGGGCATATTTAATATTACAACAGTAAGGGAATGTGTTCTAATTTGCGACACATTTCATATTTTAATTTTTAACGTCAAATATTTGAATCTAATTTAAAATCTAAAAATCACATTATAATATCCCAACATACTTTTATGCAATTTGTTTTTTGAAATTCATACAGTTAGAAAATGAAATGTTGCCAGCCATTTAAAGTAAAAGTTCCTGTTGTAGTATGGGAAAGTCTTCATGATTCTGGAAACCGCCATATACTTGAACCAATTTTGCACCAGAAAAAAAAAATCATGGTAGTAAATTAAATGAATACTGAATTATGAATTATTTCCGAACATTATACATGTTTAGAAAATTGTTCCATGCTCCTAAACGTATTTTAATAAGAATCATATGCCCAAACACAGCTGCGTGTGGGATTGGCGGTCTAGACGTTTGAAGACAGTCTATATTACTTTCAACTGGGTGGATTCTATACAGAGAAGTTTCATCTTTGTGTGCCAATAAAATGGGCAATTGTTTCCAACGAATTCAGGTCGCTATTTTTTTATCAGGTTCTTCTCTTTTTTTAATTATCATGACAATACCCTCTTCCCTCACTTTTCCGCAACATTTTTCCAAGTGCTATAGAAAGCATGGCTCTAATTGAAACTCGCAAATCACTTTGAAGTCAACTTGTATACCGAATTCTGTAAACACACAGAATTGGGTATTCAACTTTTAACTTAGGAGAAAGTTTGCTGTTACTAGTCTTCTTCTGTCACTGAAAGTAATCAACATACGCTCTTCAATATTGTAAAGTTTCTTGTATCATTTGGCTTGAACGCTTCTTCAAGCAGTATGTTTTTACTAGAAGACGTCTGCTCTAAATCAGCAGTACACAGCGGGAGAAAATTTATTTCACCACGGCGGGATAATTTCAGTGTTTATTTCTCCGTTGTCCGACGATCTCTTTCGTCTACTGAACCTTCTCTTTCTTTCTTCATATATTCTATTATTGTATCTTTTGTGACGATGCGTGGGAACAGTCTCCTATACAGGGTGAGTTTGATCGAATCTGCCATACGAAAGGGGGTGATAGATGAGTCCAAGCGGAGTATGGAACCACCCATTATCGTGTCCAATCCTTAATCGTAACCGAAATTTGGTGGATATAAAGAAAATGAGTAAGAAAAAAAACAAACTTTCTGAGAAAACGACCGATTTCTGAGATTCCTGTAGGACCTACAAAAAAAAAAAAAAAAAAAAAAAAAGGTACATATTTGGAAAGAGCAGATTAAATCCTACAAAATGACATCCTTTCCATCAAGATAGTAGCATTTAACAGCGAGCTAGAAGCTTTGAAACGTTGGACACACTCAGATTTGAAATGGCGCCAAAGTTTTCAAGGTATGTTCCTATCTTCGGAGCACTTTTTTTGAAAAGTATAAAATTTTACCCAACACAAATATTTCCAGTTAGAATAAGAATTAAGACAATGAAATCAATTCCAATTTTATTGGATTTCTCACTAATGTTTGAAAATCGGGCATTTTTTAATAAAATTATAGCGAAAATTAATACTTATGCTAAACCTTCCATAATGAATTCTAATGAATATTTTTAATTTCAACAATATGTTAGTACAACATTTACCTATGTTCTGAAGCAAAATATTTATAATACTTTTTTAAATTTCTGAAATAGGACAACTTTTATGCACAATATGAAATAAAAAAAAGCTGTGAAAGTAGTTAAATACATATATACAAACTATTTTTTGCTACCAAACATACCCCAAAATGAGTTGACAATACTTAATTTCAATATCTTTGGAATATTTTTGGAAATCAGGTTGTTTGTAAACAAAAAAACTGAAATTCGCAGTTCTTCAGAAATCACAATTAAAGATTTTAATCTGGAATAACAAAATTTTAACATTATACACCTTTAAAATGCACCACATATATAAATCAAGTATTCTTGGTTTTCATTACCACATAATTTTAGTTTTCTGTTAGCTTTAAATATTATCTATACACTTTCGTTATTGGTACTATTTGTCATCTTGATTTCGTAATCCTCTGTGCGCCAATTTCTATAAACATTTTTACCTTAATTATAAATATATTTTATTTTTTAGTCAAGCAACATGTTAGTGCAATATTTACCTGTGTTGTGAAACAAAAATTTGCAATACCTTTTAAAATTACTGAAATATAGGAGTTTTTGTGCGCTCGATATGACTTTTTCAAATAAAAGAAGCTGTGACAGTTGTAAATATTTTTTTTTTTGCTTTATAGCATACCCCTAAGTGAGCTGAATATACAGAAAAAACTTTATTTCAATATCTAGAGAATATTTTCAGAAGCTTTATATTTTCATATTTTTCTCTTATGATCTCTTGATATATTTTTCTCTTATAGTTAAAAAAATTGAAAATCTCGGATTTACGGAAAACACAATTATATATTTTGATCTAGAACAACAGTATTTGTTTGAATTGAACCTCAAAATATACCATACTGAGAAGCCAAGTCAAGGCTTCTATGGCTTCATTAGCTGTTAACTTCGACTCTCTTTTAGCTTTAAGTATTTTTCTCGATAACTTAGTCGCTGGTAGAATTTGTCACCTCGACTTCGTAATCCTCTCTGTATCAATTTCCTTACAAAGGTTTAGTATATGTTCAGCTTTTATTTTCAAATAATTAAAAACAGGATCAAGCCCTGTGTATCCTGAATTATACAGTATTACTGCAATGTATGAACCTAATTATAGTGTTCGTAATTAGACAAAGTTCTCTTTCGGTATTGTGATGTTCCATAAAGCATTGTTAAAGGACTCGTTATTATTTTGTGTCAGTTCATGTAAGCACTTTTTTAGTAACTTCTTGTCACAAAGTTCTATGTAAATCGGTTTGATTATATTTATAATTTTCTCAGGGAGTACAGGTGACTTTTCTGTGAGATTCTTCCCGTAATGCTCGGCACGCTGAAACTTGCACCAACTTTCTGGTCCTTCGGGACACTACCGATGCATTGGTTTGTCACTGCTGGAGCAGCAATGAAAAAAATGCAACAATAACCGCTGATTGCATTTTTTCGAATAGCAATACCGTTATAATTCTGTAATTTGTCAATAAGTTATCTGTTAGTTTGCCTTTTCCTCCGAGACCCCCCCCCCCGTGTCCGTTTACCTTGTCGTGGTGAAGGGGGGGCTTGCGGTGTGGTGAGTTCGAGGCGAGCTCTTCAGAGGAGTAGTGACCCCCCCCCCCCCCAGTTGCTCAAACAGAATATCGGCGGTAGGGGGGATCTTTTTCCCTTTCTTCCCTCATCAGACTTACCAAATTCATACAAAAACCCCTAAGCCAAGGCTTAACCGTGTCGATGGCTGCGTGGTAACGGGGGTAGTCGGTGCCTCAAACGGGAGACTTCAGGGATAGCAGGCGAACCCTGTCGTACGCAGCCTTGCCTCTGTGTGCGGGGCTACACAGGGGCTAGACCCTATCTTTTCCCTTTAGTTCTCTGGTTCGTTTATGGATGAAAACTGAAAGAACACTTCTCCCCCTTGTAGGGTGCGTCAGAAAGACTCGTTCAGTTCTACAAAATTTTTTATTATCGAAAGAAATGAAAACCTTTTATTTACTGCTGTCTCCCCTTTTCTTATTAACAAAGCCTTAATAAATCTTATCGGTGAATTCCAATCAGTTAAAAAACTACGTACAGGCGAATTATTAGTAGAAATAAAGCACCCTAAACAAGTTCAACCTATTCTAGCTATAAAACAACTAGGTTCATATCTTTGTACAGTCTCAGCACATTCAACATTAAACTTTTCTAGTGGTATCATTTCGGAGCCAGACCTTTTATTTACATCAGAGACGGAAATCCTAGAGGAAATGAAAGATCAACACGTAAGTGGAGTGAAGAGGATCACTATCAAACGCTACGGCGAAATGCAGAATACGAAACATATCAGTCTGACCTTTAGCACGCCTATCCTCCCTTCACGTGTCAAAGCTGGTTATCTCTCTTGCCCAGTGAGACCTTACATCCCAAATCCGCTACGGTGCTTTAAATGCCAGTGTTTTGGACATTCCAAGCTGTCATCCTGTGGTACAGGAACCTGTGCCAGATGTGCTGAGCCCGGCCACGACAGCAATGAATGTTCAAAGGAATTCAAATGCGTCAACTGTAAAGGAGACCATCCCTCGTACTCTAGAAAATGTCCAAAATGGCTATCCGAAAAGGAAATACAGGTCATCAAAACCATTCAAAAAATATCATATCCAGACGCAAGAAAAATTGTCCAATCTCGTACACCTACAGCTGGACTTTCATATTCTGCTGCTGTAAAAAAAAAATTCCATTCCATAAGCACACAAACAGAGCCTCCAGTAAACACAATAACCAGCAATAAATTAATGAACTCATCTAAATCAACAAGCAAACAGCTCAATAATTCTAAACCACAACAAAAACATTCTGACGAAATTAAATTACAAACTGCACAAAATCCCAGTACTAATTACTCAGCTACATTAGTTTCGAACAAAGCAACTGACCAAAAACAGAAGAAAACAATTGAAAAAAAGAAAATTATCCAAACGCGCGAAAAAAATTGGGGTAGCCTCTAAACAGAGGCCCCCAAAATTTCATAATTTTAAAAAAGAGGACTTTTTACTTTCTAGCAAGAAAGTAAAATCACTCAAGTCCCAAATTGAAAAACTTAAACAACCCCCTCCCTAAGAGGAGGACGAGGATGTCGATTTTGAAGACCTTCCGCCATCCGACAATGAAGGGTGGACGGACCATCCTCCTTCTTGAGTTTCTTTCTCTTCTGGTCGTTTCTCCTTCCTTCTCTCTTCATGGCCCTGAGCATTCTCTTTTGGAATTGTCAGAGTTACTCTCATAATGTCACAGACATCAAAGATCTTGTCGAATATCACCAACCGGCCATATTCTGTCCGCAAGAAACATTTCTGTCCCCTGTTGATAAACCGAGGTTGAAAGGTTTTGACATACACCGCAAGGACTGCTTGTCAGGCGACCGTCGTTGTGGAGGAGTGGCATTGCTAATCTCTAATGATTATGCATCTAGCCAGCTCGATGTCAACAAATCCTTGCAAGCAGTAGCTGCGCGCGTTCGCCTTCACTCGCTATTAACAGTTTGTTCTATATATATCCCACCTTCCTATGACTTGAGAAGCGTGGAGTTGCAGACATTGGTTGATCAACTTCCTCCCCCATTTGTCATCTTAGGAGATTTCAATGGCCATAATCCTCTCTGGGGGAGTCCAGACTCCAACAGTAGAGGTTTAACAATAGAAAATTTTATTGAAGACAATGATCTTTGCATCCTTAATAACGGTGAAAACACTTATTTTCATCTTTCTACCCAATCTTACCATGCCATCGATCTCGTAATATGCTCACCTTCTTTTCTGCCACTTTGGGATTTTCAGGTGGAGGGTGGTCTCTACTCCAGTGGCCACTTTCCGATCAGGATAACCTCTACTGGACGCTGCGGCCATCAGCAGCATCAGCAAGCTCGACTTCGCATTGATCGAGCTGATTGGGCAGCATTTACCCAGTTGGCAGAAATTAAATCAGAAGACGTAACTGATATTGATATCGATGTAGCGGTAAAGCGAGTAACCGACATTATGCTAAACGCAGCTAACGCTGCCATACCAAAAACCACTAAAGGCAGGATCAAGTTTCCTAAGCCTTGGTGGAACCTCTATTGTCAGGAGGCTCATAAGAAGCAAAAAAAGGCATGGAATACGTTTCGTCGTTATCCAACCACACAAAATCTCGTGGCACTTAAACGAGCTCGTGCTGAAGCTCGAAGGATTCGACGGAAGAGCCAGCGGGACTCGTGGCAGACCTATGTCAGCACAATCACGACGTCCACCCCATCAAAGACCGTATGGGGTAAAATAAAAAAAATCGTTGGCAACTGCAATACATCTTGTGCACCCATTCTGGAGAATAACGGTCGTATTTTATCTGATCACAAAGAGGTGGCTGACTGCATGGGGACTAATTTGGCAGAAGTCTCCAGTGCAAATAACTATTGCTCAAAATTTTTAACCATCAAATCACGCAAAGAACAAAAAGTTCTAGATTTTAATTCAAACATTTTTAATCAATACAACACAAAATTCACCCTTCAAGAACTAAATGCTGCCTTACAAAAATCAAAAAACACATCACCAGGTCCAGATGAAATTCACAATAGTATGTTAAAACATCTAAGCAGGTCCTCTTTAGAACAAATTCTGCATCTTTTCAATAGAATTTATTCGGAACACAGATTCCCAAAATCCTGGTGTCAAGCAACAGTAATTCCTATCCTTAAGCCCAATAAACCATCTGAAAAACCTGAGAGCTATAGACCTATAGCTCTCACTAGCTGCCTATGTAAAATAATGGAACGGATGGTCAACTCCAGGCTGATATACATTTTGGAGTCGCATCATCTGCTATCTCCATATCAAAGTGGATTCAGGCGTGGTAGATGCACAATAGACAACCTATTGCTTCTCGAAACATCAATAAGAGAAGCATTTCTCAAACGAAAACATCTCGTGAGCGTATTTTTTGACATTGAAAAAGCATATGACCGTACCTGGAGATATGGGATCCTCAAAACCCTTCACGAGTATGGGTTACGACGTAATCTACCCATCTTTGTCTCTAATTTTCTAAGAGACCGAATTTTCCGCGTACGTGTCAAGTCTGTTCTTTCAGATGCATTTATTCAAGAAGAAGGAGTTCCCCAGGGAAGCGTACTAAGCGTAACTCTTTTTGTAATTGCAATCAACAGCTTAATCGAACAACTGCCTCCCGCTGTCAAAGGTACCATGTTCGTTGATGACTTCCAAATATCTTTCTCTTCATCGAGCATGAGTATCATTGAAAGACAACTTCAAATGGCTATTAATAAAGTAACACAATGGGCGGAGGAAAATGGCTTTACTTTCTCTGTTCAAAAAACTTTCTGTATCCACTTCTGCCGTAAAAGAGGTCTTCATCCTGATCCAACACTTCTCCTTAACAATCAAAAAATAGCTGTAAAAGATCAAGGAAAATTCCTCGGTCTTATACTTGATAACAAACTCAAATTTGTACCGCATATACAAGAGTTAAAAAAGAAATGTTTACTAAAATTAAATATCCTTAAAGTCTTATCGAAAACTTCCTGGGGTGCTGATACAGAGTCTCTCTTAAGAATCTACAGGGCTCTAATACGCTCAAAACTTGATTATGGATGCCAAATTTATGGCTCCACGGCAAAAAGCTATCTGAAAATTCTAGATCCAATCCACAATCAGGCACTGCGCATCTGCACAGGAGCTTTCCGAACCTCACCTATTAACAGTCTTCATATTCTTGCTCATGAACAATCTTTAAACAATAGACGCCTCAAACTTTCATTGAACTTCTACTTCAAAATAAAACCTTATACTGGTCACCCTTTACACCTCCATATTTTTAATCCATCTAATGTTATCTTACTTCTTCATCGTCCTTCTGCAACCCCAACATTCGGGATCCGAATGCGCCGGGTGCTTTCAGATTTGCAACTGTCAGATTTTAATACTCTCAATACAATAAAACTGATTGAACCATGGTGTGAAGTAGTTCCATCTACCATCAATGAACTCGCTAAATTCTCTAAAGAGACTACCTCCAATACAGCCTACCAACAAATATTTTATGATACAAAATGCAAATATTCTGATTATCATGACATTTTCACTGACGGATCAAAAGCAAACGATCACGTCGGCTTTGCTGCAATAATAAATGGTCAAGTTACCGCTGAACAATCACACCCATCTTGCTCTGTTTTTACAGCAGAAATAAAAGCCATTTGATATCTCTACAATCAATAACCCAATCCGCTCACAAAAAGTGGGTGATATACACTGACTCAAAGAGTTCAGTGGAAGCAATCACCCACTGCAACAATAACAGCCATCCCATAGTCATTCAGTCTTACCATTTATACAAAAGTCTTACACAAAATAATTTTCATGTACTCTTTTGCTGGATCCCTGGTCACGTAGGCATTGCCGGCAATGAAGTCGCTGATTCAGCTGCCAAAGACGCAAATATCCTAGTTGATGACAGCGTCCCTTTAGTTGACATTAAAAACGCAATATCTGAATGTCTTAACACGCATTGGCAACGGACTTGGAATCTCGAAACACAAAACAAATTACATTCGATCCAGCCATCGACTAAAGGTTTCAAATCATTACAACTTACCAGGAGAGAACAAGTTTCGTTAACTCGTCTTCGCATCGGCCATACTAGGTTCACCCATAAATACCTCTTATGCCATGAACCAGCTCCGATTTGTATTAGATGTAAAGTCAACCAGACAGTGTTGCATATCTTATGCAACTGCCCAAATTTTAACCAAATACGTTTTAAATATTTTAATAATTTTAATCCATATCTGAAAGACTTGCTGGGGGACCCACCCCATCCCAATATATACTCCTTCCTCCGGGAGATTGGCTTTTCCTTTTTAATTTAGTGGTTGTGTCGTCAAAATGTAATTTTATCCGTTTTTCTTGTTACTGAAGGTTCTTTGACAACCTATTGTTTCACACCCTTTCATAAATTTTTTAATGTTTACAGGTTTTTTACTACTTGTTTTAAACTACTGTTGTTTATACCTTCCTCTCCAAAACATTTTTACTTTTATCATACCCTGATTTTTTATTTATGTATAAATTTCTAAACTAAAAAATCGTTTGGCGCAGTATAGCCCTCAAGGGCTCTTGCGCCATTAAAAATAAGTAAACCAAACCAGACGCCAACAGTAGAGGTTTAAGAATAGAAAATTTTAGTGAAGACAATGATCTTTGCATTCTTAATAACGGTGAAAACACTTATTTTCATCTTCCTACCCAATCTTACCATGCCATCGATCTCGTAATATGCTCACCTTCTTTTCTGCCACGTTGGGATTTTCATGTGGAGGCTGGTCTCTACACCAGTGGCCACTTTCCGATCAGGATAACCTCTACTGAACGCTGCGGCCATCAGCAGCATCAGCAAGCCCGACTTCGCTTTGATCGAGCTGATTGGGCAGCATTTTCACAGTTGGCAGAAATAACATTTGAAGACGTGAATAATATATATATATATATATATATATATATATATATATATATATATATATATATATATATAGATGTAGCGGTAAGCCGAGTAACCGACATTATCTTGCCCGCAGCGAACGTTTGCTATTCCAAGAACCACTAAAGGTAGGATCAAATTTCCTAAACCTTGGTGGAACTTTGATTGTCAGGAGGCTCATTAGGCCCAAAAAAAAGCATGGGACACATTTCGTCGGTATCCAACCACACAAAATCTTGTAGCACTCAAACGAGCTCGTGCTGAAGCTCGAAGGATTCGACGAAAAAGCCAGCGGGACTCGTGGCAGACCTATGTCAGCACAATCACGACGTCCACCCCATCTAAGACTAAGACGGTATGCGGTAAAATAAAAAAAAAAATCGTTGGCAACTACAACACTTCTTGTGCTCCCATTCTGCAGAAAAATGGTCAACTTTTATCTGATCACAAAGAGGTGGCTGACTGCTTGGCGACTCATTTGGCTGAAGTCTCCAGCGCAAATAACTACTGTTCTAAGTTTTTAACTATCAAATCACGCAAGGAACAAAGAGTTCTTCATTTTAATTCAAACATTATTCATCAATACAACACAAAATTTACCTTTCAAGAACTTGATATTGCTTTACAAAAATCAAAAAACACATAACATGCTATTGTGAATTTCGTCAGGGCCAGGTGAAAAAATCTAAGCAGGTCCTCTTTAGAAAATATTCTGCAGCTTTTCAATAGAATTCATTCTGAACACAGATTCAACAGAACGGATGGTCAACGCGAGACTCATGTACATTCTGGAGTCACACCATCTACTATCTTGCCATCAAAGTGGATTCAGGCGCGGCAGATGCACAGTCGACAACCTGCTGCTTCTTGAAACATCAATAAGGGAAACATTTCTTAAACGAAAACATCTTGTGAGCGTATTTTTTGACATTGAAAAGGCATATGACCGTACCTGGAGGGATGGGATCCTCAAAACCGTGCACGAGTATGGGTTGCGAGGGAACCTACCAATCTTTCTTTCTAATTTTCTAAGAGATCGAACTTTTCGCGTACGTGTCAAGTCTGTTTTGTCGGATACCTTCATCCAAGAAGGAGTCCCCCAGGGAAGTGTGCTTTTAAGCGTAACTCTATTCATAATCGCAATCAATAGCTTAATTGATCAACTGCCTCCTGGTGTAAAAGGTACTATGTTCGTTGATGATTTTCAAATTTCTTTTTCTTCATCTAGCTTGAGTATCATTGAAAGACAACTTCAAATAGCCATTAATAAAGTATCAGAATGGGCGGAAGAAAATGGCTTCTCTTTCTCTGCTCAAAAAATCTTCTGCATTCATTTTTGTCGTAAAAGAGGTCTCCATCCTGATCCAAATCTTAACCTTAATAATGAACCAATAGCTGTAAAGGATCAGGGAAAATTCCTGGGTCTCATACTTGATAAAAAACTCAAATTTGTACCACACATACAAGAGCTGAGAAAAAAATGTCTATTGAAACTAAATATCCTGAAAGCCTTAGCAAACACATCTTGGGGTGCTGATACAGAGTCTCTGTTAAGTATTTACAGGGCTCTTTTACGCTCAAAACTTGATTATGGATGTCAAATTTACGGCTCTGCAGCGAAGAGCTATCTAAAAGCCCTGGATCCAATACATAACCAGGCACTGCACATTTGCACAGGAGCCTTCCGAACCTCACCTATAAATAGCCTTCATATTCTAGCACACGAACAATCTCTAAACAATAGACGCCTCAAACTTTCTTTAAATTTTTACTTCAAAACAAAACCTAGCACAAATCACCCACTACATCTCCATATTTTTAATCCATCTAATGTTTTCTTATTTCTACACCATCCTTCGATGACCCCAACATTTGGGAACCGAATGCGTCGGGTACTTAGACCTGCAGTTAACAAATTTCAAAACAGTCAACACAATAAAACTAATCGAACCATGGAGCGAAGTAAAACATTCTCTAATTAATGATTTCTCAAAATTCCCCAAAGAAACTACTACCGATTCAGTTTATCAACAAATCTTTCATGAGATTAAAAGCAAATATTCTGGTTATAAAGACATTTTTACTGACGGATCAAAAGCAAACGATCACGTCGGCTTTTCCACAATAATTAATGGTCAGGTCACTGCAGAAAAACTAAACCCATCTTGTTCAGTATTTACCTCTGAAATTAAAGCTATATTTGCATCTCTTCAATCAATAGCTCAATCCAACCACAAAAAGTGGGTGATATATACTGACGCGAAGAATTCATTGGAAGCCATCACTCACTGCAACAATAATAGCCACCCCATAGTCATTCAGTCATATAATTTGTACGAAATTCTAATGCAAAATCATTTTCGTGTTCTCTTTTGTTGGATCCCTGGTCATGTGGGCATTACTGGCAATGAGGCAGCCGATGCAGCTGCCAAAAGCGCAAACACCATGGTCGATGATAGTGTTCCTTTTGATGACATTAAAAACGCAATTTCTGAATGTCTTAACACACATTGGCTGCAGACATGGAATCTTGAAACACTAAATAAATTACATTCGATCCAACCGTCTGCCAGAGGTTTCAAATCAATACAACTTTGCAGGAGAGAACAAGTTCTATTAAGTCGTCTTCGCATCGGTCATACTAGGTTTACCCATAAATACCTATTATGCCGTGAACCAGCTCCAACTTGTTTAAAATGTAATGTCAACCAGACAGTGTTGCATATTTTATGCAACTGCCCAAATTTTAATCAAATACGCCTTAAGTTATTTTAATGATTTTAATCCATCTTTGAAAGACTTGCTGGGGGACCCACCCCATCGCAATTTGTACTCCTTCCTCCAGGAGATTGGATTCCCCTTTTTACTTTCTTCTATATATAATATATAGAAGAAAGTATTGGATTCGTGCAAATTTTCGAATTTCGAATTTTGACGGATTCGAACGTTTTGAGGTGTGCAGAGTCCATTTCGACTATTTTTGGAAAATGTCTGTCTCTGTGTGTGTGTGTGTGTATGTGTGTCACGTCTGTGTGTGACCAGTTTTTTGTGGCCACTCTACAGCAAAAACTACCGCATGAAATCGAACGAAACTTGGTACACATATGTGCCCCTATGTGAACTTGTGCCCATTGGTTTTTGGCGCGAATTCCTCCAAGGGGGGTGGAGCAATGGGACGTTTTTTGAGTTACGCGTGATTGCTATTCCTCAGGAAGTAACTGGCTTAATCAAACAAAATTTGGTCCACATGTTGCCAGTAACAGAAACAGGTGCTGATTCAATTTTGGTGTCAATAACTCAAACTGGGTTTGAGCTATAGAACATTTTTTGTCGTCAATTGTGACTGCTGTATCTCAAGAAATAATGAACGGAATGAAAGAAAAATTTATCGGCAAGTAGCCCTTAGTATGTATAAGAGCTGATTTTATTTTGGTGTCAACAGCTAAAAAGGGGGTAGCGCAATCGCCCGTTCTTTTTTTCCATTGTGAGTGCCCTATCTCAAGAAGTAATGCTACGTTCTGGTTGAAATTTGGAATATATGTGAATCCATATGTAAACAGGCTTTGGTTCAATTTTGGCGCCAATCGCGCCAAGAGGTGCTGATTTATTTTTATTATCATTATTTTTTAGCGAATAAAAATAGTTTTATTAATGCAACAATAAGAAAAATAAATCGTAATAGATTGTCGTCTGCGTATTTCTCGTGATTTTAATTGTATGGAAATGATCGGAAATATTATCTCGATGATTTAAAATTTTTAACTGTTGCCATCTTATGTTTGTTAACAAATAAAATATTTGTAATTAATTCAAGCAAGGCTTTTAAAATAACTTTCAATTTTCGCTGTTTGCTTTGCTTTTGCAATAATTCAGACATTGGAATGGTCGTCAAGTTTTTGCATGTGTAATTTCGTTTTTGTTGGGAATATTGCTTCCTCGTCAAGCATGGGGAGGGATCAGAAAAAAAAAAGAAAAATATAGAAGAAAGTTTCGTGATGGCCACAACATACTAGTTAATTTAGTGTTTGTCTGGTTATTATGTGATTTCGTCCTTCCTTTGCTTTTCAAGATATTGTTTCGTCCACTTTGTCTTTATCTTCAAATTGTTTAAATGTTTTTATCGGCTGCACTTTTTTAATGCTAGCACTTGAAGTTTTATGCTTTCTTCTTCAAAATATGCTTTTATTTACTTTATTCTTTAATGAAAGATAAATAGCATATAATAAAATATCGTTTGGCGCAGTTAGCCCTCAAGGGCCTTTGCGCCATAAAAATCAAATCAACCAACCAACCAACTCTGAAACAGGAATAGCATCTAGTAAGCCAGGCAAATGATGTCCAATGAACTCTAAATATGTGTTTCCTGTTAGGCTACTTCGAAATACATATGGACCAATCAAATGATCTCCGATTACGTCAAACCAAACGTATAAGCTGAATCGAGTTTGGAACTATGAGCTTCGGGTTAAAAAAAAGTACGTTCAGCATATTGACGCCAGTTATGCAAATTTAAGATGTCCCCTCCAGTCAATAATGTATCCTGGTTGATGACACTGTTCCTTTTGACGACATTAAAAACGTAATTTCTGAATGTCTTAACACGCATTGGCAGCGGTCCTGGAATCTTGAAACACAAAATAAATTACATTCCATCCAGCCCTCGGCTAAAGGTTTCACATCTTTACAACTTATCAGGAGACAACAAGTATTACTAGCTCGACTTCGCATTGGTCACACAAGGTTCACTCACAAATACCTCTTATGTCGCGAACCAGCTCCAACGTGCATTATACATGTAATGTGAATCAGACAGTGTTACATATTTTAAGTAACTGCCCTAATTTTAACCAAACACGTTTTAAATATTTTAATAATTTTAACCCCTCTTTGAAGGAGTTGCTGGGGGACCCACCCCATTGCAATTTGTACTCCTTCCTCCAGGAGATTGGATTCTCCCTTTTGATTTAGTGTTTGTGCCGTTAAAATGTGATTTGTCTTTTTCTTGTTATTCAAGGTGTTTTATCCAACATATTATTTCATACGTTATTTAAATGTTTTTAATGTCTACTTGTTTTTTATTACTTATTTTAAACTACCTATGTTTATAGCTCTCACCTGAAAACACGCTCACTCCTATACTTATCTATATATTTTATCCCAAAAAAACGTTTGGCGCAGTATAGCCCCGAAGGGCTCTTGCGCCATAAAAAATAAACAAACAAACCAACCAACCAACCAGTCAACAACGACTTATCTGTTCGCAGTATCTTTCTTTGACAATGGTGTTCTTTAATGTCTCGGGATTGTAGTCATCTGCAAAATGTTACCCGCTTTTCTAAATCTGAATTCCGCAATTCTTGTACTAGTGTAAAGTGATAAGGGTGATACTTGTTTTATTTCAATATTTTCATCACTTTACGTTGTGAAAGTGCACCTTCTCTAGCAATCGTGCGTAAACTCACATTTGTGTTTTCCACTACTCGGTTCAGGGGCCTTACAATGATTGTCTCTAGAACGAAGTCGCTAACGAGAAAATCAGTTTTTCTCGATGCGTGACGTCACTTTCCGTGAGGTGTTCATTTTTGCCACAATGAAGCTGACAAAAACGGATCCGTGCCGAACTTTAGCTGCCGAGAGGGAAGATTCTCATGTCACCCGAGTGGCAGTCGGTGAGTTCGTGTTTTCGACAGTGAAAATGTGAGAATTGAGGATTGTTTACCACAATAAAGATGGCCGAAGCGTTGATGTTAGCGATAATTCAAGAAGAGGATGCAAGACAGAAAATCCCACGGAACCGTTCACAATTTCGTACGAATTGTTTCACTGCTCTCGATGATGGGGAATTCGTTAAGTATTTCAGACTAACCAAAGCTTTGACTCTTCATCTTATTGAGTTAAAGCCCTATATTGAAACACGATCAACAAGGAAGGATGCGGTCACAGCAGAGCTTAAAGTAAGTGTATGCTTTATTAACATTAATGCCTTGTTTGAATTTCCCTTTGAAAACTCTTATATTGTATAGGCACCATGTTAAACTAACGAATGTAAAAATTGGCACTTTTGAGGAGAGCCAAAACACTGACTATAACTTTTTTCCACCTGACGCTTTTGGTTATTTTCAATTTTATAAATGCTATAGATACCTTCAAGCGCAAAACTAATTAAGTCACTGAATTGAAGGTTAAGTATCGAATATGAAATTCCATCGCGATGAAAAACGCGATTTTTCACATTCGTTAGTTTAGCATGTTGCTGACGATATGTAACTGAACTTTCTTTTGTGTTACTTTATTGCAGTTGCATTATAATATGAATTTAAATGTAACTGTTACTTGATTAAACACTTCTCTATTTCTAAGTAATTGTTTGACAAGTATGTACTAGTTTACGACTTTTGTTTGAAGTTGCCCTTGCCGAACAAAATGTTTTTGCAGTGTTCTGCAATATACTTCATTTATTGAAAATGTTCTGCATGAACTATTGGCTTGACGTGAGCTTGTGATAAACACATATAATTAAAATGTGCCGCATAATATCCAACATCCGAGGTCAATTGCAAACTGACTCCTCCCTCAATTGATTTCAAAAAAAGAAAGGATTTAACCCTCGTTTTTCAAGCAATACTCCAAGCTCATTTGATCTATTTTATGATAATAATAAGTCCTTTTTCTTTTTATTGCATTTGTGTGTCGTCAAAGCTCTCACAGAAGAAATATGGATGAAGTTGCACCATCAAAATTTTTTTTTTTGTTGTGGGGGAGAGGGGATTATATTAATAATTTAAAATAAATAAATTAGGTTTTTAAAACATAAATATAGCAAAGAAAAGGGGGAAAGATGGCTGAGGAAAATTTTGGAAGGGAATTTGCACCAATTGAGCTTGGGAAGGGGGGGGGGTGCATGGCACCCCTGTGAAGGGGGTGCAGTGTGATGTCCACACTGCCTTACCCCCATTTCCATCCCATTCCCCCCACTAACCATTCCTGCCTTCGGTCACTATATCCTCTTTTGGCATATTTTTCTTATCTATACCACTGGGACTTTCTATGTGACATGGAGCTCTGTATAAATTATAGTCTAAAGAAAAAGTTAATTTATAGCTGATAAGTGTTATGTTGAACATTTAAGTTTGCCAATGAAAATGATTACATGATAAACTAAAATTAAACCGTTCCTTTACAGGTTCTATGTGCTTTAAATTTCTTCGCTGGCGGGAGATACCAGAAAAAGGTTGGGAATGATAATTACATAAAGGTCACGCCGCTGAGTGCCAGCAATTGTATTCGGCAAGTCTCCCAAGCAATGTCGCAGCATCTCCTTCGGAAATTAGTGCAATACCCAAGTGATCAGAGGTATGTATACACCTTTCAATGTATAGATTACTCTCAATAACTTGAAGCTTAATAACTTGAGTCTTAATAATTCAAATCTGTCAAAGGCATTTTAGTGATTTACGGATTATTTTAGTATTTACTACTACTTTTATATTACTATATTTTATGATTTTATGGAGCTGTTGAGTCATAAATTACAGTAGAACCTCCCACTAAGGGACACGAAGGGGACCAGAAATTTTGTCCCTTAAATAGAGGTGTCCCTTATTCGGAGGTACAAAAATCAAGATTTCCAAACATTAAATAGAGCATTAACGTTATACAATAATAATTAATAAGAATTCAATAATAATTTTTTAAATGCCCTTTTAATTTTCTAGTACAGGCTAAGTCGTCCGGGTAACGCTAGTATTAAATAAAGTTTGAAAATATTTTGAATTTTAAGTTATTTATTTAGAAAAAATTAATTTTAGCAAAAATTTAGTGATGAAAAGTACTTACAGATATTTATTTAAAGTAATCTGTTACAAGGGTTTGTTTTGCAGCACGTAATTTAGACGCATTTTTCTGTACATGTATACTAAAGTCGCTAATGAGTCCGAGTCCTTCACTGTCACCATTTATCAACATAAACTTTTGCAACTGTGTGATATGTCTTAAAGCATCACTATAATTTTTGATTTTGCAATCTTCTTCTGGCTCTTCTTCTTCCTCACTACTTTCAAGATCCTCTGGAAGACTTCCTCCTGCATCTTCAATTTTCTCAGAGATGTAAGCAGTGATATCCTCATTGGTGTCATCAGTGCATAAATTTTCATCTATCGCTATATAATCGTTAATCGGAATATCACAGCCAGTGACTCGAGCAAGTTCGGAGAGTTCATTTTCTTCGTTGTTACTTTCATTGACTATTACACCTTGGATTTTAAAGCCTGCTTTTTTAAAACAGTTCTGAACGCAACTTTTGGATATTGAGGAAACCGCTTTAGTGATCCACTGGATTGCATTCAATACATTCACGGACTTTGCGAGCTGAGCACTGTTTTCACTGGAAGCTTGCGAAATAACATGCCTTAAAAACAATTTCCTATATCCAACTTTAAAGTTTTGAATAATGCCTTGGTCTAAAGGCTGCAACACAGATGTAGCATTTGGTGGAAAAAATACCAATTTCACAGCCTTCAATTTTAAATTTTGTGGATGTGCTCTACAATTGTCAAGAAATAACAAAATCTTCCTATTTGTTTTGCACATTTTGTCATCAAGAGCAGTTAGCCATTCTATCATTATATTTTGAGTCATCCATGCCTTTCTGTTGAAATACCACTGAACTGATAAGGTTTTTGGGTTAATGTTTTTGAAACATCTAGGTTTTTTTGCCTTACCAATTACAAGTGGTACTTCAAATTCTCCTTCCGAGTTACAGCAGAGTAACACAGTTAACCGTTCCTTAGAACTTTTTCCGCCAGAACACTTTTCTCCTTTAAAACATAAGGTTTTATTTGGCAAAACTCTGAAAAACAGTCCAGTTTCATCAGCATTGTATATGTCCTTAGCTTCATAATCTTCACAAATTTCTGTCAATATTTCCAGCCATTCTGTAACACACTGCAAATCTACTGATTTTTCTTCCCCACAAACAGTTTTAAAAGTAACATTATGAGGTAGTTTAAACTTCTCCAGCCATCCATTAGAGGCCTTAAAGTTCTGCAATCCTAAACTTTCGGCAACTTCTTTCTCCTTTTCTTGCAACAGTACTCCACTAACTGGAATGTTCTTTCCTCTAATAGCCGAAAACCATTTAAAAACTATTTGATCAATATCTTCTCCTTCAGTTTTCCTAAACTTAACAGTTTTAGAATTTTCATTTGAATTTGTAATCCACAATCTTTTTATTTCTTCTTTTTCCTTTAGCACATTACTTACTTGGTTTTTACTTATTTTAAATTTCTCACCTAAATCCCTTAAGCTTAGTTTTTCATTTTCTGCCACATTTATTACTTCAATCTTTTCTTTCAAAGTTATTCTTTTAGAAGCCATGGCTAGAATTAAAGCTTGAAAACTAAACAAATTCCTCTCAGCAACAGAGCTCTATATGACCTACCTGACTGGTGACAGGACATTAAAAGCAAAAAATCTCCTTTTTCCTACCGAATCTAAATTTAGCCTTTTAGAATAGTGACTGGGCCAATCAGTCAAGATAATCCCTGCCTTCTTCATTCTTGATTGTTAGTAAGCAACATTCTATGCATACAGCCTTTTCCTTCTCATAAGAAACCTTATCAAACTCTTCTGAACAACACCCCTCCCCCCTGACTTGCTAGTGAAATCTGCTTAGAGTTGAATACACCAGTGTACATTCTGAGACACCTGTGGAGCTTTTTCAAAGGCATTCTCAAAACTTGAGATAAGAATTTAAAAGATGAGTATGAGTGAGGGTGAGAACAAAAGCAAAATCAACCAGAAGTAATCCAGATCCACACTTTGTAAGAAACACCTTGCAGATAATTTCACCCCTTGCCCCTTCTAGAGCAATAGTATGCACTTTCCTGTTACGAATAGAAAATGTCAAGGGCGGTGCTCAAGTTGTCAGTGCTGAACCCACATGAATGGGGAAAGCATTTGGGAGTAGTTTTCAGCTAACATTTTAGTGTGATAATAGTACTTTTTCTTTGTTTATATTTTGAAACCTATACCATTATTCCCCAGTTAGTTTGTTCAGAAAAAGTGGAACTTGAATTCTAGAAAATTCAATATTTTTTATCCATTTATGCATTAATTTTTGTTTTTTCGTTTCTTTGAGTGTCCCTTAAATAGAGTGTCCCTTAATGAGAGGTAAATACATTGGAGTCTCTATTCAAAGGGACTGGGACCAGCAAAAGTGTCCCTTAAATAGAGGTGTCATTTATTTGGAGGTGTCCCTTACAGGAGGTACTACTGTATATTAAAATGGAAACCAATCATTAAAGGAATTCGCATTAACATCCAGTAAGACTGAAATATCTAATGAAACATCATTCTATAATTTAGATCATACAGTAACTATGTAAAGAGAATAAAAAAATATATGTTGGGAAACTATTTTAGTGTATTTCATTTTTTAAATATATGCAAGTAAGTGTTACTCCCCTAAGTAGAGGAACAAAGTGAAAAAAAAAAAAACTCTCATTTTGGTAGACTACTAGTAGTGTGAGAGGTAAAATGCATTTGTCATTCTAAAGTTTCATTTAACTTTGGATGCAAATATTTCTAAAATTTTACTTCAACCAGTGTATGTATATAGTTGTTAGATTACCTTTGTGTCCTGATCGTTATTTTTCAATTTATAAAGGAAGAGTTCTTCAATTACTGTGGAATAGGAGGCGTACTTGGTGCAATTGACTGCACACATGTTGCAATAATTGGCCCCCCTAATGATGGCTTTCACCAGGAGCCGAATTATGTGTACCGTAAAGATTGGCATTTCCTAAATGTACAAGTAGTAAGTAACAGCTTTGGTTATTTTAGGTTCATTTACAACATCAGATTATTAGTATGGCAACAGAAAGCTATAATAATTGGTAGATTAGTGAAAATTGTTGGCAGCAAAGCAATTCTTTCCTTGAAATAAAACTCATAGTGTTAAGCTTACCAAATTTCTGTAACGTTTAACTGTGACACCGGAATGTACCCCACCCCTCCAATTTGAGGGGAATTCAAGTGTTACACTCTTGGATGGTTTTAAGAGTTGTTTAGAAGTTTTCTCTCTTATGATGAATTTCCCTTTCATTTTCTTTAAAACTGAGATTGAACAGAATAGAAGTATGAAATAATCAGGGAATGAGTGAATTCTAGGAAAAACTCAGACAAATTAAGATTTTTTTAAAGCAGGTATTAGGTGATCTGCAATATTGTAACAACATTCTGCCTGAGATGCATGTTTAGTTTAGGTAGTTGTTAATACTATTTGCTTATTAAAAAAAATTATGCATGAAAAAAAAAATTTTTTTCATTTAAAATTTTTAGATTTGTGACATTGATACAAAAATTTTAAATGTTATGGCTCGTGCCCCTGGTTGTACCCATGATTTCGGCGTTCTTCAAATTTGAAGACGGCATTTGATGAAGGAAACAAAATCCATGGTGATGGGTGGCTTTTAGGTAAGTAGTGTGATACTTTTTCTGTATTATCTATTGTTATCTATTACGAATCTGTGCATAGTTTTTTTCCAGCAGGTCATGTTTTCTGGAAACGTGTTTAAAATTTTTCATAGAAACTGCCAAAAATACTGAGAGAATTTATTGAAACTATATTTAAAAAAAATTACACTGCAAAATTGTGTTATTCTTACATAGTTGAACAAAAATGTGGAGGCGTTGGACAGATGCGAAAATGAGAAAGTGTTGCCATTGAAATGAAATAAACATAAATATTATACTAAAATATTTTTTATTGATATTACCAAGTATTTTAAAGAAATAATTTTAATGCAATTTAAGAAATATCTATAAGGTACTTTTTTGCTCTAGCACAAAATATTTAATAAAGTTTCTTTTTTGAAAAATCTTGACGTGATTGGCTCAAACCAAATTCACATTCAGTATACCTGCATTAGCTAAGGACACTTTCCAAATTCAAAACACAAAAAAGCATGTCCGCTTGTGTAATTTCTTCCCCTATAATAATAAAATAATTTATAAAATATATTTAGAGAGATCCTTGTCCTTATTAAAGAATATAATCCATAACATTTCTGAAATTTATTGATGGTTAATGACTAAATTTAGAAGCCCGCTCTGAACGATATCAACTGCACATAGCACTGTGGCATCTTCAGTCCTGTGCCCTTTTTGATGCCGCGCGTCCATTGTGCGACGGGGATGCCCGACCGTACTCTGTGGAACTGACGGACAGCTATTCTTCTTCTACGCCTTTGTGCCTTTGTTGGAATACCGCTTCTAAATAAAGGACTAGACTGTCTGGCACCACTTCGGACAGTTTTAAAACCAGGTGTGACGAGTTTGCCTGACAGCCCTGGACGGTGTCCGACTTTGTCGTTGCCGAAAAACCGCAGACGGGGAGGTGTGCTCCATGTTAATGAGGCGCCGGTCGACCAACGAATCCGGGCCCTGGTTTCTTCTACAAAAACAACGTAGCAGTGTTCGTCACCAAGTTTCCACAAATGGGATATTTTAAGGGGGCTTAGTGGACAAGCCCCGTTTCTTCGAAAAAGACCTCGATCCACACTTTTGAAACGGCAGATTGCTCTAGGACTTGAGAGAAACAGGTGCCCTTAGGCATTTCTCCGGTTTCGTTGGAAACCGTGATTTTTTTTTTCGTGACCACCACTGAGGCAACTGTGTTTGCCTGAATTTGTAACCCCATCAATGTAACGATTTTTATTTTTTTTCTGTAAATAAATTTTTTTTCGTTAATTTTAAAAAGGGGTTTAGTCCTTCCTTGTTCGTGGTGTGATTTGATTTAATGAAAAGATTGGAATTGTTAATCTTTACATCTGTGACTCACGACGTCACAGCTTATTTGGTGGCAGCGGGTGCGATTATGTTTCAGAAAAATTGAAACAGACCCATGTTACCTTTGGTCTTTCTATTTTTATGCAATTTTGAAAGATAATTCTTTTTAAAACTTTAAGTACTTTTTACATAAAGTAGTCCTAGAGCTGATCGAAACCTATAAGATTTTGTGTGTGCCATTCCCCCAAATTGGATTTGGATTACTCTGATGTTAAAGACGGACGCAGAAAAGGGTGAGTCCGGTCTTTGTTTCTTGGTTACCGATGAGGCAGCTTTAGTGGGTTTGTTTTGAGAGAATTTAAGCGGAGTAAAATTGTTGGTAAAAATTTTCAATGTTTTCGAAAATAGAATTGGACTAAAGGTTTCTTGTGAGAATTAAATTCTGAGTTAGACTGCAAAAGAATTGTTTTGCAGATCTTTGCTATTTCAGTTTGGAAAGGAAAGTCATATAAATTAATGATTTATTTTGACGATATTGATTTCAGGTTAAGTAAATCTATTGAAATTGATCTGTAAAAGATATTTATGTGCATGCTGTTTTTGTGATTAGGTGGATTTTGCATGAAATAAATAGAGTTTTGCTTGTGAAAAAAAAAAAAAAAAAAAAGGGAACGCTCTAAAAATCTATTTGTGCAAAATGGGTTCTTTTCTTTTTGAAATCGAAAAAGATAATCTGAGAAAGATAGCCTCGGAGTTTGGCGTGGAAACGTCTGACTCAGATACACGTCGGTACATAGTTAAAGCGATTGTAGGGGCTACTGATTATGATGAAGAATTTGCAAAATCGACTTGGAGACTTTTAAAAGAAGAGATAGAAAGGGAGAGAGAGCGGGAAAGAGAAAAACTAGAGAGAGAATGTCGGGAAAGAGACAAAGAAAGACAATTTGAACTAGATAAACTGAAACTAACTACCGCAGCAGAAACGGTTAGCTTGAGTTCAAATGGGTCAGCGAGTACAGATACTTCTAGGAGATCAAATTTAAAGCATCTGGTTCCAAAATTTGACCCGAAGCAATTAGATGTCTCGTTATTTTTTGAAATTTTTGAGAGACAGGCTAAGAAAGAGGAGATAGAGGAAGAGAGGTGGGTTTCCCAGCTTATTCCTTTGTTGCCCCCGGAAGTAGCAGAGCTAATTGTGAAGGAACCCCTTGAGAAAAGCGACGATTTTCCTCACATGAAGCGCCTGTTAATGAAGAGGTTCAAACTAAATTCTGTGGAATTGCGGATTAGGTTTGAAGAACATAATCGGAAGTTTGGTTCCTCCTGGGCAGATCTCACCTTCGAATTAAGAAGCTATCTAGACAATTGGCTAGAAACCGCGGAGGTAAATACATTCGAGGAGTTAAAGGAGTTATTGCTCACGGAGCAGTTAAAAAAGAGAACCCCTGCTGAGGTGAGGGAACACTTTCTGGACTCCTGGGAAGAATTCCGTAAGGCGTCAGACCTCGCTGAAAGGTTAGATCACTACGAGAGCCTTCGGCGTACTTTCAAAAAATCGGAGGGAAAACAAAACGACCCCAAAACGCACAAAAAAGAAAAATGGGTGAAAGGAGGAAATGATCCGGAAAAAACTAGCAATACTAAATCGGAAAGTGCTAATAAGAAAGAGCCCCCCAAATGGGAAAAAAAACAGTAATTTCGAAAAAAGAAAGGAAATTATTTGTTATTTTTGTTCACAAAAGGGACATATAAAACCAAATTGCCCTGAATTTAAGAGAGCGCAAGGGGAACAAATCAATCATATTGGAGACACGAAAGAACTAAGCGAGTGTTTTGCCCCTTATATAAGTACTGGGAAAATAAATGGGGAGGTTCGGAAAATCCTTCGGGACAGCGGGGCCTCCATCGATGTCTGCCCCCGCAGTTGGATCAAAACAGAAGATTTTACGGGAGAATATGTTTACGTGAAGCAACCTTTAGATGAAGAGTGTAAATGCTTGCCTTTGGCAAAAATATACATAGAGACCGACGAAGGTTGTGTGTATTCTAAAGCAGCGATAAAAAACACGGATAGCGACGCGAGATTCTATCTTTTGGGAAATAGGACAGCGGAATTATTTTCTCGGTCAAAATCAAAACCAGAGGCCTTAAATGCAGTCGAAACGAGGGGAAGTTTACGTCGAAAACAGGGAGGAACGGAAGTGAATTCCACACCACAGGAAACTTTGAACGCAAACGTTTTTCCCCCTCCCGGAGGGGAAGAGTTGGACACTTGCTCACTACCCCCCATAGAGCCTTTTGAGGGATTAGCGTTAGCTGAAATAGATTCCAAATCATTCGAGAAAGAGCAGAAATTGTGTTCTGTTCTAAAACCCTTGTGGGAAGGGGTTTCGAAAGGGGAGGGAAAGGATTTTAAATGCATGAAAGGAAAACTGGTCCGACTGAGTAGATCTAAGCTGGGAGAAGAAAGGGTGCAGCTCTGTATACCCTCGAGATTGACAGAAAAGATTATGAAATTTTGTCATGATGGCGCGTCAGGCCATTTGGGTGCTACAAAGATGAAGGATAAAGTGTTGCGTCATTTTTTTTGGCCGAATTGTTATGCTGAAATTGAGTCGTATGTGAGGGCGTGTGATGCTTGTCAACGCGTAGGAAAGAAAGGTGATCGAAAGAAAGCGCCTTTAAAAATCGTGCCTATCATTTCAGAACCGTTTGCAGTCATAAATATAGATGCTGTGGGAGTTTTGCCCTTATCAAAAAATGGGAACAAATATCTAATAACGTCCATCTGTATGGCCTCAAAATATCCTGACGCTATACCTGTGGCCGATATTAAGTCCCCGAATGTAATTGATGCCTTGTTAAAAACGTTCTCCAGGACTGGGTTCCCTCGGAAAGTGCAAAGCGATCTAGGGCGCTCCTTCACCAGTCTATTAACGACAGAATTCTTTGACAGGTTTGGAATAAAGGTTAGACACAGTTCTATTTGTCACCCGTCATCAAATCCGGTTGAAAGGATGCATTCTTCCATCAAACGTATATTAAAAGCATTATGCGTGGAATCGGGAGAAGACTGGGAAAAAAATTTACCGTTGGCTTTATTTGCCCTCCGTTCAGTAAATCATGAGAGTACAGGATTTAGCCCAGCCGAGCTCGTTCATGGGAAAAATTTGAGGACTCCGCAAACTTTGCTCTATGAGAATTGGATGGTGCCAGAAGAATCTGACCCAAATGTAGTAGAGTACATTCTAAATTTGACCAACCGTTTGAAAAGATGTCAGGATTTGGCGGTAGAAAAGATGAGTGAAATGCAGGTACGAAGAAAGGCTTGGTATGACAAGAATGCTGTGAATAGGCAATTTAAGGTGGGCGATCAGGTATTAGTACTGGCGACAAATAAAGCGAATAAAATGGCAGTAAACTGGATAGGTCCAGGAGTAGTTACGAGCAAAATATCGGAAACTAACTATGTTGTCGACGTCCCTGAGAGAAGGGACAAAGGCACCATTTATCATGTGAATTTACTAAAACCATATCATAAGCGCCCCGAGCGAGTAAATTTAATAATGGAGGAGGAAGTAGAAGATGTGGAACAAGAGGCGGAAATCCCTTATCCCTTGCCAGACCCTACCCATTTTGATCTCCAAGAGATGCTTCGGGCGAGCTATTTAGAGAAGCGAGCAACCGAAGAACAAATAGACCAACTAGGAAGAGTGCTTCAGAAACATAGAAGGGTGTTTTCATCGGAACCTGGGAGTACTAAATTGGTCACTATGGACATTGAGCTGACCAGCGCCGACCCCGTGAGATCGCGAGCTTATAGAATGTCTCCGCGGCAAACGGAAATATTGCGCGAGGAAATAAAAAGACTTCTAGATCTGGGAATTGTGGAAATCGGGCAGTCAGATTATACCAGTCCCCTAATTTTGGTGGAGGTACCTGGGAAAGATCCTCGACCTTGTGTTGACTATCGAAAATTGAACAAGATTACTCGCACAGAATTTTTCCCATTACCAAATATTGAGGAGGTGGTTGAGCGCGTGAGTGCTGCTCCATACATCACGCTAATGGATTTGACCAAGGGGTATTTTCAAATTCCGCTGACAGAAAGGGCAAGTAGGTACGCTGCTTTTGTCACTCCTTTTGGTACATACCGGCCGAAAAAAATGATGTTCGGGCTTTTGAATGGACCATTTTATTTTGTCAAGCTTTTATCTCAAGTGTTGGACGGTCTAGAGTATTGCACAGCAGTGTACATTGATGACATAGCCATCTATTCACCGACGTGGGAGCAGCATATGACGGATATAAGCACGGTGTTGGAAAGGTTAGGCAGGGCTGAGCTAACGGTTAAGCCATCTAAGTGTCGGTTCGCGAAAGATTGGATAAAATTTTTGGGTCACGACGTGGGTTCGGGGAAAAGATCTCCTAGCGAAGCGAAGGTGAAAGCCGTGCAAGATTTTCCCACCCCCACTAACAAAACACAGGTGCGATCGTTCCTCGGACTGGTAGGATATTACAGCAGGTATATCCCTAACTACTCCAAGATAGCAGCCCCCCTAACGAGTGCGTTGAAAGGGCGGATTAGGAAAGAAAAGGTAGTTTGGACAGAGGAATGTGAGGAGGCGTTCCAAATTCTAAAGGGAAGTTTGTTGAAAAGCCCCGTTCTGTTTGCACCTGATTTCTCTAAAGAATTCGTCCTTCAAACTGACGCAAGTGACAATGGGATGGGGATAGTTTTAGCTCAGATCTCTGACGGGGAAGAACACCCTGTTGTTTACCTCAGTAAAAAGTTTTCTAGAGCCGAAAAAAACTATAGCGTTGTTGAAAAAGAGTTAGCCGCTGTAATTTTTGGATTGAAAAAACTTGATCACTATTTAAATGGCCAAAAATTTAAAATCCAAACCGATCATAACCCCCTCACTTTTCTGAGGGAAAGGATGGGAACTAATGCTAGGCTTACTCGTTGGGCATTGTGTTTGCAGCAGTACAATTTTGAAATCGAGCATAAGCCGGGAAAATTAAACGGAAACGCGGACGGCCTTAGTAGACGGGACCCATAACAATCCCCGAGGCTATTTGTAAATAATCGCGGTATTTAACAGACTATGTGGGTTTTTAATTGCCATATATCGCATTTTTTTTTTTTTTGGAAATTGGCATTTTTATCGTTTTTTTTATTTTTTGGTCGTCGAATAAAATTGAAATTTTTTGGGTTAAATTTTTTGTTTTGTGGGTAACATATGTGAAAACTTTTGGATCACTTAATTTTTCTGTAAGCTACTGAAATTTTAAAGTTTTGGACGTCAGAAAAATCATTAAGGAATATGATGCACTTCCAAACTGGATTAAGTGACGCAGGTTATGCTTGTAAAATTTTGTCTTTGACGAACTTAATTTGAAAGAGTTGGCAGACTTGAAAACCTAAGGTTGGTTCACGCGTCGGATGTCTGTACTCTTTAATTGGGTTTGCTTTTCGAATTTGTAGCTGCCTTTTCTGGAGTCGAGTTCTCTGACCAATGGACACCCGCGTCTTCCTAAATTTGATGTGGTTGCACATGCAAATTTTTCTCTCAAGGGGGGAGGAGCTGTGGCATCTTCAGTCCTGTGCCCTTTTTGATGCCGCGCGTCCATTGTGCGACGGGGATGCCCGACCGTACTCTGTGGAACTGACGGACAGCTATTCTTCTTCTACGCCTTTGTGCCTTTGTTGGAATACCGCTTCTAAATAAAGGACTAGACTGTCTGGCACCACTTCGGACAGTTTTAAAACCAGGTGTGACGAGTTTGCCTGACAGCCCTGGACGGTGTCCGACTTTGTCGTTGCCGAAAAACCGCAGACGGGGAGGTGTGCTCCATGTTAATGAGGCGCCGGTCGACCAACGAATCCGGGCCCTGGTTTCTTCTACAAAAACAACGTAGCAGTGTTCGTCACCAAGTTTCCACAAATGGGATATTTTAAGGGGGCTTAGTGGACAAGCCCCGTTTCTTCGAAAAAGACCTCGATCCACACTTTTGAAACGGCAGATTGCTCTAGGACTTGAGAGAAACAGGTGCCCTTAGGCATTTCTCCGGTTTCGTTGGAAACCGTGATTTTTTTTTCGTGACCACCACTGAGGCAACTGTGTTTGCCTGAATTTGTAACCCCAATGTAACGATTTTTATTTTTTTTCTGTAAATAAATTTTTTTTCGTTAATTTTAAAAAGGGGTTTAGTCCTTCCTTGTTCGTGGTGTGATTTGATTTAATGAAAAGATTGGAATTGTTAATCTTTACATCTGTGACTCACGACGTCCCCCAGCCTGTGGTATGGTTACCATTGGTGGTACGCGGTTGGCTAATTGATGCTACAAAAGGGGGGAAAATGCAATGCAGACATATAGAACATAAATTTATAAAAACATATCATTCAAAGTATTTTCCTATAACTTACAGAAAATATTTTAATAACATGCAGTGAAGGTGCTATGTGCAGTTGATATCGTTCAGAGCGGGCTTCTAAATTTAGTCATTAACCATCAATAAATTTCAGAAATGTTATGGATTATATTCTTTAATAAGGACAAGGATCTTTCTAAATATATTTTATAAATTATTTTATTATTATAGGGGAAGAAATTACACAAGCGGACATGCTTTTTTGTGTTTTGAATTTGGAAAGTGTCCTTAGCTAATGCAGGTATACTGAATGTGAATTTGGTTTGAGCCAATCACGTCAAGATTTTTCAAAAAAGAAACTTTATTAAATATTTTGTGCTAGAGCAAAAAAGTACCTTATAGATATTTCTTAAATTGCATTAAAATTATTTCTTTAAAATACTTGGTAATATCAATAAAAAATATTTTAGTATAATATTTATGTTTATTTCATTTCAATGGCGGTTACCAGCAAGAACGACACTTACACGTTCCTATAGAAGGTTCCATTCCAGGATCGGATGAAGATAAATATAATGCAGCTCATGCAAAAGGCAGGTGTGCGATAGAACGATGCAATGGCATCCTGAAAAACAGATTCAGGTGCCTCTTAAAGGATCATGTGTTACACTACCTGCCAGAAGTTGCAGCGCACATTCGTGTGTAATTTTACACAATATGTGTGTAGAAGATAATATATACTGGGAAGATGCAGTTCTCGATGAAGAGGACGAATTGTTTGATACCGTCGAAGATGATGATGAATAAAAGTTTAAAAAAATTATGAATTTCTACAGTTTTCTTTGTTTTTGGTGAATTTCTTGCACACATGAATTTATAATGACTTAACATATTTTGCTTTCTATGTATATTGAGCTGCATTATTTTCATAAACATAATTTTTACAGTAAATATTTGAAATACTACCTATTAATTCACTATATCTCTTTATAATATTAGTATAGATAGTGATAATGGTTTTTTATACTACAATTTTCCTACTACCTTTCTTTATGTATATTTTCAACTTCAGTAAAATTATACTACTGTTCTTTTTTCTAAATTTTTTTGATTCAAATTCTGTACACAGAATACTAAACATAGGGTAGAAAAGGAGTACTGTCACACGAGGCATGTTAGAATAATACATATATTGTAAAATTAACATTTTCAGCATGTTTTATAAAATCAACACATTTTAAATAATCTAGTTGAACCTTGTAAAACCAACTCCCAGGGGGCATTTTCAATCCGTTGGAAATAGTTTTTTCTTGGCAGTAATTAGTTATGTATGTTCAAAATCACTAGGTTCGACTGACATTTTGATGAATGGAAAAACATCTTTTCTAACACAATTGGAATGTTTGACTGTTGAACCCAAAATCAGATTTTTTCTCTTGCTGTATGCTTAAAAGCTTTCTTAGCTCCCTCTCTTTTTAAATTTAATTACTTGTTTTCGAAATTCATCTTAAGAAATAGCTTTTAAATAGTTTCCAGAACCATTTAGTATTGTAATGAATTCAGCGAAAAATATTTGCTTGACCTTTATAGACAGAGCAATTATTAATCATCATTTCTAGTTGTAAAAATGACTGAAAAAAAAATACAGTACACACACGTTTAATTAAAAACTGAAATATTTTGTGACACATGATGTAAAATTTTATTTTTGTCATGAAAAACTAACCTTCGAAGTTTCATTAAATAATTCTGTCAAGAAAAGTTGTCTTAATAGTTTGGGACCCAAAGAAAACTTAAAAATAAAGGTATATTCGATTTGTCAAGACACAGGGTTGTACAAGTTTCTGCCAGTGGTGGATTTAACCATGGATAAAACTGGCCAGGATAAAATCACTTTTATCCAATTTTGGCCATGGTAAAAACAAAACTATATTTAATTAAAAAAACTTTCTACTAACAGTTTTGGCCGGTTTTAGCTAGTGGCATGGATTAAATTAGTTTTGTTCGGCCATAACTACAACCCTGTCAAGACACGACTGTATAATGATATTTGCCAACCCAGATAAATACAGTAATAGCTGGGTTGGCAAATTAAATTGATCAAAACAATTAAATTATTTCACTGTTTAAAGATATACAGCTTGCCAGTTTCGTGAAAGAGTCACCGATTCGTAGTTTGGCATGGAAGATAAAAATAACTGTTGAACTCCTTTTTAACATTTTGAAGTAAAAATGTTAACCAAGATAAATTATCTAACTTATAAAAGAGGATCAAAATAAGGCCTTTTTTGAGAAATAAATTTATTTACAAAATATTACAACTCATTCATTTTTTTTTTTTAAATTTCTAAAAGAGCTTTAAACGTTTGAACTTGTCGTTCCAACAATGTTAACTGCACTTGTTCCAGTGCCAGACGATGGACTGTCAATTTGATTTCTCTCCCTTAGCGCTTCAGTGACCTCTTTGGTGACTGCCGCCAAGGAACTTTGTGCATCCACAAGGCTTTTTCCATTTTCCAGCCGGATCACAACGGGCCTAACCCGTTGTTTTCTTTTTCTTTGGCCGATTGCGTTCTTTTGGTCAAACGAGTGAAGCCTGATGTTACCAGCCTGGCTTGTTGATGCGGCAGGGGTGCTTGGTAATTAATCCATGACGCCTTGACTGGGCCTCGGGGAAGTTGCCTCCAGCTGGCTCGGCAGGCAGGATAAATACGGAATTAGCAGCTGAAGGGTCACTCTCCACTGAATAAGTGATTTCCATATACCCCTGAAACAGATAAATGAAATAGCATTATTCAAGCAATATGAATTATCTGTAATATTACCAAGTAGAACAATTTCGAATGCTGCTAGACATCCATATACTTGTTTCGATTACTGGCGGCAAGAGGCGAGGCTTTTCAGTTGATGAGACGACTTTTAACATTATTTTAAATTGTGTGGCAAGACCCGTGCTATGGATTTTCAAGTTACTAGTCAGTAAATTAGCCAAACTTCAAATTTCTTTGCCAAAGTTTGAAAGTCTTTCTGAATTCAGCTTCAGATAGTTTTTTCGACATATCTTAAAATTGATTTAAAACTATACAAGATGAGCAAAAAATATCCTGACCCTGAGTACGGAGTAAAAAGCAGAAAAAAAGTTAAATGGTTCTGTTGGATAAAGATAGTGGCTCCAATTCCTAAGCCATGGGCTACGGCCAAGGGAACAGTGTAACGATTCTCCCTTAGGCCCTTGGGGTGGGGTAGACAAGTTCTCGTCATTGTAAAAAAGCTGAGAGGAAGACATCATGTTGACAGCTTTAAGACGTTTAATTGTAGAAAAAGGACATTTGAGCATTTCCGCTGTTTCGTATTGGTGTGTACTTCCCTCAGTTTAGCTCCCATATTCCTCCTCCAAGGGGAAAATTCTTAGATAAGATATAACAAGTATTGGTCACTCTGAGAAAACACAATTCATGCTATTTACTGTGCCCTCCTATTACTCTCTCTATCTATACTTCCCACTCTTTATCCACATTAAACAATGCAAACTTTCTGCCAGCGCGTGCAGAGCGTGTCTTTTTTTTGGGGGGGGGGGGGGGGGGAGTGGCTTGTAATAGCTTGTCCTTGTTTTAAAAATTAAATTTAACCATTTATTTAGTCAGTTTAGCGCCCCCAAAATCTGGCGCACGGGGCATGAGCCCCGTCTGCCCCCCTCTAGTTACGTCCCTGAAGGGTCCCAAAAAAGCTTCTAGTTATAAGACTTAAAAGTTATCGAGACTCCACTGCATTTTAAAAAATAGGACAGGGGTGGGGAGGGAGTCAACCTTAAACTGAATAAAAATATTTTAAAACAGAGGCCATTGAAAATAATTCTTTACTTCCGAATTTTGTCTCACAATTCGGAAAATAAAAAAATAGGATTGATAAGATAGAATTTTTAAAAATTGTTACAATGATGCTTTAAGCATGATCTCATTAGATGCAGCTACTTCATATTTAATCATTCTGCAAATTCAAAATCCTCCTTCCCTTCCCCCTCAAAAACAGGCTGCCCCCAGCTGAAGATCTTAAGTTTTAATTTTCAACAAATAATTGTTTTTCTTCAATAAGCACACGAAGAGGAGTCACAAATGTGATAAAGTAACAAACTTATAAACTCCTTCATTTCTAACCTTTTGCCTCTAGTTGCCACTCTATTGTTCTGGGCAGTGCTGAAGAAAATGAGAGATTTTTTTTGGAAAAAGTCGTTTCCAAATTCTAAGCTTTGAAGAACTGAAACTAATGTATAAAAATTCACTGAACACATTACATCCTTTTTAGCAACGAACTCTTCAACAACGTTATAGAATGGAAGCTACATTACCTGATTAAGAGCCATTGTCTGTAAGAATCAGGCAGTTTACGGCATTTGTGATTGTTGACATTTTTAATTTTTCTTATTTTCACATACGTTATTCCTTATCATGTTTGTGCAAAATATGAGCTTTGTCTGCCTTACCGTTTTTGGGAAATTAAATTTTTAAATTTAGGGGGGCGTGGCACATTTTTGCGTGTTTTTCAAATTTGCAAATTTTTCAGTTCTTGTTGCTTTAAGCGCCCCTATAATGACATGGATTTTTAAATTCTATACTATTATATGGTCTTCTTAGATACTATTACAGCTGTCAAATCGGTGTCACTACGAGGGCGACGGCCACAAACTCCGTTTAAAAATGGCAGAAAATGAATTTTTTTACTATATTCAATGCCAATTTTATCAAAGCCCCTTCATGATGACACCAACGTTTTTACATAAATTCCTAGCTACACTTGCATACA
This sequence comes from Uloborus diversus, assembly GCF_026930045.1. Classification (NCBI taxonomy): domain Eukaryota; kingdom Metazoa; phylum Arthropoda; class Arachnida; order Araneae; family Uloboridae; genus Uloborus; species Uloborus diversus. Next base: position 54,243,058 of record NC_072739.1, on the reverse strand, counting down.
TGAAAAATATGTAATAAAATTGGTGTCACTATAAGGGCACCAGAAGATATTGGAACTTTTATGTGATAAGTTTCACAAAAATGCAAATGTTTAAAACCTAACAACTACTCTCGCCCTCATAGCAGAGATCTGAAACTAATTAAGTTTGATAACCAACATGTTCGTCTAACATATGAAATAAAAAAATCGGTGTCACTCCTATTACTTTCGGAAATATAATCATTCGTAATTAGTATGTTATTGAGTTATTTAAAAAAAGACTTTTCTAATTCGAATGGTTTTTTGCACGGTTTTTTTTTAAGCTTTAATATAAAATTACAGTAGTGACACCTAAAATAATGTTTCTAATGCTTTTTATAAAAAAACTTTATAAAAAGCATTAGAAACACAGTAAATCGATATAGGTACAGATGGGCGTATTGTGTAATGTGCATTATGGCTAAAATAGTCGCACTAATATTCATATTTTTTCAACCATACTAATTTTTTATCTGTTATTTATATTAAAAATGTAACTATTTATATCATAACGTCTTAAATAGTGATGAACATAATGTATTATATAGCGAGAATTCAGAATCTAAAACATTGTTTTAGTCTACGTCATCCTCAAATTAAGAAAACAAAAAAAAATCAAATCACCCAGTTTCAGAAAGACGGTCATCTCTTACTGATATCTTTTAATTTTGTAGCACTAAAGCATGGGAAAACATGGTATCCCAGAGAAATAGTAGAAGTTGACCATTTGCTAATTTGAATACAACCAGCCCCCTCATAGCAGAGATCTGAAACTAATTAACCTAGATAACCAAACATGTTTGTCTAACATTTGAACTAATAAAATTTGTGTCACTCCTACTACTTTTGGAAATATAATCATTCGAAGTTAGTATGTTGTGTTGCATTTTTTCATTTATTATTATTATTAATAATTTATTTTATTTGTTTATTTATGTATTTTGTTAGTTTAATCTTATTACACCCATTTAGTGTTTTGACCGTATTTATTTTTAATTTATTACAAAGAAGCAATGTTTAACATAAACAGCTTTGGGCAGTAAGAGCGTCTTTATCTTGAATAGAAAATGCTCGTTTTGATATAGGTACAGGTGGATCTATTGTGCATAATATGTTTCAATTACCATACGAATACTCGCCTTTTTTCCCGTCAAATAAATTTATTTATTCCAATCCTTCTTGCCATGCATTTGACCTTTACTTGCAAATGGTCAACTTCTACTATTTCTCCGGGATACCATGTTTTCCCAAGCTTTAGTGCTACAAAATTACCAGATATCAATAAGAAATGACCGTCTTTCTGAAACTGGGTTGATTTGATGTTTTCTTTGTTATAGTCTACGTCATCCTTAAATTATGTTTCAGATTCTGAATGCTTACTATATAATACATTATGTTCATCACTATTTAAGACATTATTATGTTATAAAAAGTTGCATTTTTATTATAGATAACAGATAAAAAATAGTTGAAAAAATATGAATATTAGTATGACTATTTTTAGCCATAATGCACATTACACAATACGTCCATCTGTACCTATATCGATTTACCGTGTTTCTAATGCTTTTTATAAAGCTTTTTTTATAAAAAGCATTAGAAACATATTATTTTAGGCGTCACTACTTTAATTTTATATTAAAGTTTAAAACAAACCGTGCAAAAACCCATTCGAATTAGAAGAGTCTTTATTTAAATAGCTCCATAACATACTAATTTCGAATGATTATATTTCCGAAAGTAATAGGAGTGACACCGATTTTTTTAGTTCATATGTTAGACGAACATGTTGGTTATCAAACTTAATTAGTTTCAGATCTCTGCTATGAGGGCGAGAGTAGTAGTTAGGTTTTAAACATTTGCATTTTTGTGAAATTTATCACATAAAAGTTCCAATATCTTCTGGCGCCCTTACAGTGACACCAATTTTATTACATATTTTTGATGTATGCAAGTGTAGCTAGGAATTTATGTAAAAACGTTGGTGTCATCATGAAGGCGCTTTGAGAAAATTGGCATTGAATGTAGTAAAAAAAAATTCATTTTCGGTCATTTTTAAACGGAGTTCGTGGCCGTCGCCCTCGTAGTGACACCGATTTGACAGCTGTAATAGTATCTAAGAAGACCATATAATAGTATAGAATTTAAAAATCCATGTCATTATAGGGGCGCTTAAAGCAACAAGAACTTTAAAATCTGCAAATTTGAAAAACACGCAAAAATGTGCCACGCCCCCTAAATTAAAAAATTTAATTTCCCAAAAACGGTAAGGCAGACAAAGCTCATATTTTGCACAAACATTACATTCATGATAAGGAGCAACATATGTGAAAAAGAGAAAAATTAAAAATGTCAACAATCACAACCTGCCTGATCCTCATAGACAATGGCTCTTAATAACATATCAGCATAGCATTTAGAAATACATGGTTTGATGAAATAAAATTAGACAGCAGAAAATATTTAAGTACAATGCTGTAGCTGGGACCACTCACCAAAAGAAAAGGTGGTTGAATTATGTTTACAAGATTAAAAAATATATATATTTCTGATGACAGCTCCTTCCCAATTGCAGCACAGCTAGAATGTTAAAAAAGACATAAAAAGCTTCAGTGACATGAAATGACTTACCTTTTGCCGCGATTTTACATTTTTTTTTTCGTACCTCCTGCTGCGTTTAATTTCTCTGCCAACTTTTCCCAATCCCTCTGCCTGTCGACATTGGAATAGTTATTTTTTATTTTTCCACCATTTAAATTGGAATTCTGTTCCATTTCCGAAACAATCATACTTATTCGTGATTTTTTGACCCGTATGTTTTTCGGCGCATATATTCTATTTATCTAAACAACACGTGCGTCTATTGCCGCTGTTTGTTTCTGTGAGAACACTGAAGTAGGAGCTATCATATGATTGGTCGCTTGTTCTCGATATCGATTCACTGGAGAACGGATGAAAATTTCTCACTCAAGGCTTTGGTGATAGCGAAAAAAGAGGCAATCGACTGTTCTCTCGGGTGTTCGCGCTTTCCGTGAGGGAGAAATAGTCGTCACCAGAACTAAACGTTACTATCATTGTAATGCCCCTGGTCTCCAGAAATCAACAGGATTGCGAAAAGAAGCTACCTTCGTTCCTGCTGGCCTACCGCAGTGCTGTCCACGAGACTACCGGATATGCCCCATCTCAGATGCTCTTCCGACGAGAGTTTCGGCTACCTTGTGATCTCGTCTTGGGTCGCCCTCCAGATGCGCCTTCATCGCCTGAAGAGTACATCCCAGATCTGCAGGCCCGGTTGGAAGACGTTCATAACTTCGCACTTGAGCGAATCAACATCGTGGCGGAGAAGATGAAGATCCGATACGACACAAGGTCCACTGGACATTAATTCAACGAAGGTGACAAGGTTTGGTTATGGAATCCCATCCGACGGAAAGGTCTTTCATACAAATTGCAGTCGCATTGGGATGGACGGTACAAAGTCCTTAACCGACTGAATGACGTCGTAGCGAGGATCCAAAAATCACCTAACGCAAAACCTAGGGTTGTACATTATGATCGGATAGCCCCATACTATGGCGATAGTTCATGAGTAATTACGTAAAGAACCATGGTTGATAACATAAAAGTTGTAGATAATTTTTGCTTTTAATGTTTAGTAATATTTCTTGTTATTATTGTGTTTTCTGTGTGTGATTATTTTTTTAATGTGTGATTTGTAAACTTGTGATATAAGTTTGGCATCCTTTCTGGGGATCGTACTGCCGGGGACGTGCAGTCCTTAGGAAGGGGCAATGTTACAAATTTTGTCAATAGTAATTATTTTTATGATTAATTTGTTGTAATCTGGCTGAATTTGGAGTTTGTTGCATTATTTTTCACCTAAAATTGTCTTATTAACGTAACCTGTAAATAGTTTCTTGTAATGTACGTATAACCCCCTAACATTCGAAGGAAGTATATGGTACCTCCAGATGGATTAGATTTGTGAATGAATAAAAACAGAAAATGAAATGAAACTTCTCGGGATTCACGTGGAATGTTTGAGAGCTTTCTTTTGGCGTGTCATCGGAGTTAATCTCGTTTTAGTCCTTGCTCTGGAAAGTGTGTATTAGCCTTTGAGCTGTGTTTTTGCGTATTTTGATGTAAATACGTGTGTGACCGTCGAGTTTACGGTGTTAATTGATATTTGCCTAATTGCTATGGTTAATTTAGCAGTTGCTAACGATATTTCTTATACATAGTTGTAAATAAATCTCCTGTGTTTTCTCAAGAACTGTGTTGTTATTTAAAGAGGGTTCGTACTGAATTTCAGAAATAAAATGAAGGAGTTTTGAAGGAGTTAAATGAGATTTGGAGGAGTACTAACGGGCTGTCCTTATATGATGTCACACTTTTTTTTCAACATATTTTAATCCCCTTCCTCCTTCGTCACAAAGTGTCACGCTAAACCTTACTCTTCCTCGTAATCTTGTCACATGCCATATTTTTTATAAACATATTGTTACAATAACTGTGTGATGTCACTTTTTGTCACCCTCTCTCTTCCCCTTGTCACAATTTCATGAGTCAGTCTCCTCCTCAAGGCATGACATCACTTGTGGATGACCCTTTTTACAATATCATAACTCGATCTACTAAACAATTTTTTTAAAACACAATCACTTAATATAGTACATCTACTTATATTTTTAAATATTTAAATAGTATTGAGACAACCTGACTTTTGTTGCTGAGAGTGGAGGAGGAAAAAAACAATAATCATAACACTTGAAAAAAAAAAAGCCAACCACCAATATGTTTTACTTCACTTATGAAATGTCTCAGTCTTCTAATAAAATTTTCACCTTCAAACTTTATGATTTAACTATGATCAATTTGTAAATCTTTTGTTAAACTTTCTGAAAAAAAAAATAAATGCATGAAATTACTACATTAAAATCGCCCTTGTCACGACGTCAGTTGTCAAAGTATTTCAAGTTACTGTCATAGAGGAAGATTATGGGGTCTTGAACTAAAAAAGAAGGAGTTTTGAAGGAGTTAAAACCAAAACAAAGGAGTTTGAAGGGCCCTTCAAAAAAATTTCCTAAATGAAGGAGTATTGGAGGAGTTTTGAAGGAGCGTACGAACCCTGTTAAAGAATTTCTTGAAGTGGCTGGACTCGTAACAATATTTCAAGTACCTGTCCAAATTTAATCAAAGACATTTTAAATATTCTAATAATTTTAACCCTTCCTTGAAGGAGTTGTTTGCGGATCCACCCTATTGCAATTCATACTCTTTCCTCCAGGAGACTGGTTTCTCACTTTTATTTTAGTGATTGTATCGTCATAATGTGATTTTATCCTTCTCGTATTTTTCAAAGTTTTTTTCTTGTCAAGATATGATTTTACCCGTTTTTTCTAAATGTTTTTAACGACTTTATATTTTAAACCGCTTGAAATTGACTTTACCTCAACGTGTATTTATCTTATTTCCTAAATGTATACTTGAATGAAAAATAAATAGTGCAAAACAAAGAATCGTTTTGCGCAGTATAGCCGTCAAGGGCTCTTGCGCCATTAAAATCAAATCAATCAACCAACCAACCGATTGGTTATTATTAAATCGCGAATTTGTTAACTTGGGACCCAAGTTTGGGCTCCTTTCTGGGCATTGTACTGCCCGGACGTGAAGTCCTTGGGAAGGGGCCAATGTTACAAATTTTGTAAATAGTAATTGTTTTTATGATTAATTTGGCAAATGTTGGCGTTTGTTCCATTATTTTTCATCTAAAATTATCCTAGTAACTTAACCTGTAAATAGTTTCTTGTAATGAACATATAACCCCCTTACGTTCGAATGAAGTATATTGTCCCCTGTTAAGATTTGCGAATGGAATAAAAATAAAACATCCAGAAAGAAATAGAATTTTGTCGAACTTTCGAAAGCGGTATAAAACGCCGTGTGTCTTGTACATGAGAGAGAGTCAGTTTGCTCTCTAACTGTTTATTCTCGTTTTCACAGCTGTCTGTGAATGTTTTAGCGCTTGCGCTGTGATTTTCGAATTTGTTCTTTTCACGTTTTTTGGTTTTAAATGCGTGGTGTCCTGTGTAATGTACAGTGTTTAACGATATTCGATTAATTACTGTATGTTTGCAACTGTTACCTGCAGTATAGTTACTGTTTGTAAATAAATTCATTGTATTTTTATCAAGACTGGAATCATCATTTCGAAGAAAGTTTGAAGTTGCACCGGACTCGTAACAGTATTTTAGAGTTTCACTGGTTAAATAAATGTCCGAAAACTAACTCAAATGAATACGAATTTCAGAAAAATTAAAAAGTATTATATATTAAAACAGTTAAAATCAGTTTGAAAATACAAAACCTAAACGTTGGGATTTTAAGTAATTTTTCTTAATATTTCTTTAGAAGATAACGTTATATAAGCTTGAAGGAAATGATTTTGCTGAAGTACAATTTGAGCTGGTATTCAATTTTTCTCAATTCAATATTAAAAATTAAAGGAGTTCATATGAGGCAGTGAGAAGCAGAGGGATGTAAGTGACAAAATTTAAAAAAAAAAAAAAGAGATAACCAGTACAAAAGGTAGGAGAACCTCTTCTCTGTTTTAGGGCAAGAGATAGTACTAATAGTCCTGGTAGGAACTGCTATACACAACGATTTAGAAGAAAAAAAATCAATGAAAGCCTGCCTAGAATCTGAACTTAAAATTCTATTTCCTCAAAACTTTATAAAACTAACTCTCTTTGCCTCATACACTACCTTGCCATTCGTCACCGCACACCTCTACAAGTCACGTAAAGCGGGCTCACACAACATCAATAGCGTGTAGCGTCACCATTTGCTGCAATGACAGCTGCAACTCTTTGAGGAAGACTTTCCACCAAGTGACGATATGTTGCAACAGGAATCAGGCTCTATTCCTCCTTCAAAATGACGTAGAACTCAGTCTGGTTTCGGGGCCGGGTTGGCATGGCTCTCAGCCGCCGTTCCAACACATCCCAAAGATGTTCGATGAGATTACGGTCTGGACTCTGGGCAGGCTAATCAAGTTTTTCCACATCCATGTCTTCGAACCAGATAGTAATAACACGTGCGGTATGGCATGGTGCATCGTCCTGCTGAAAGAGAAAAGAGCCATTTCCGGAGTATTGCCACAATCACTTGCTTCATTCTACGTACTTGATCGAAACTGATCTGCCACCATTTCTAGCGAATCCATGCGATTTGCCATCACCACACGCTTCAGGCTTCGACGGTCTCGATCCGTCAATTTAGTCGGTTTACTTGGTCTGGGTTGGAATATCCTCACTCCATCTCTCTTCCATTTTGATATCACATCACCCACGATAGCGCGAGGTATCTGGAATTCCCCGCTAATCTCTCTGACTGAATGCCCAAACCTATGGGCTCCAATAATCATTCCTCTTTCCTCCGCTCCAAGTTCGCGTCGTTTATTCATTTTAACTACAATAGCGGTTCCGAGTCTCAGATACAGATCGGGAGAGAGCACTGCGCCAGAACAAAGTTCTTTTACGCGGTACGGTAGTGAGAAATGATCAGTATTCGAGTTAGCGTGAAAGGGGCAGTATGAGGGGGGGGACGGAAAATTATAAAAAAAGGGATTTTTAAGGCCACACTAATTATATACATATGTACAGGTATGAGAGAGAGTAAGTGTGAAGGAGACTATTTACATTATATACAAGATGTGTTTCGTATTTTTTGTCTTTTGTATGATTTTATAATTTTTATTTGTATTTTTTTTAAATTATATATATATATATATGAAGAGAGAATGGAGCAACAACGGCCGTCGGGAATATACCAGTTCGGCCTGAGTCCCGGCCTCCTTCAGGAGTGGGTATGAATGAACGATCAACCCAACGGCCAATCCGTTGGGAGGAATGAAAGCGAACACTGAGCAGCAGACCAATCCGCCGCCAGCGGGTGGAGACCAAAAACAAAATAAACTACAGCACCCTCGTGCGGCCACAGCCGCAACTAGGGCGGACCGCCGGTCCTAGTATGATTGTTTCTCTTACGAGATTGAAGGGAGTAAGTTATAAACATGGTGTCAGAGGGGAAACCAGTTCCACCTCTGTTGAAAGTAAAGTTAAGTTGATCGGTAATTAGGGGATTGTCATTTAATTCGATATTGGTAAAGAAATTTGTAGAGATATCAACGATGTATGAAGTAAACATTTGTAAGTTAGCATCATTGTGAAGGGTTTTGTTGGAGACATAGTATGGGGATTTGAAACTCTTTCCGAGTATTATGTTTTGCAGGATTTGGATGGCCATCATATTTGTTTTAGCTGCATGCTCCCAAACGGGGACGCTGTAAAGCAGCGCCGGTCTGATAACTGTTTTATATAGTAAGTTTGTTACGGAGTGACAGGCTTTTGCTATTGAGTAAGGAGAATACGTGACCGATTTTGATTTTGGCTTTTTTGATTATTTCCTAAATGTGGGTTTTGAAGGTTAGTTTACAGTCTAGGAAAACTACCAAATATTTGACATGTCTTGAGTATTTAATGGGTTGGTTGTGGATAATGATTTCAGGGGGATAGGTGGTGTTTGCACCCATTGAGAAGCAAATAGCTTGGGTTTTTGTAGGATTTAGGACAATACGCCATTTGTTGAGGTATTCTGTGATTTGTTTAACATATTCCTGCAAGTATTTGTACGCATATCTTCTGTTGTATTCGCTTACTTGAATACTTGTATCATCTGCGAACAGGCACGTGAGATGTTTGTTGCGGGTGGGAAAGTCGTGGGTGTAAATGTTGTAAAGCGTAGGCGAGATGGAGGACCCCTGAGGCACGCCGACCAAAATATTGTGTTTGGTGGAAATGTGATTTTTGAGTCTTAGTTGGAAGGTGTGATTGTGAAGGAATTGGTAGATGATTTTAATGATATAGGTGGGGAAGTTGAGGTTTATTAATTTATAGATCAGGCCATCATGCCACACCCTGTCGAAGGCTTTGCCTGTCGAAGAAAATACCTACTGTAATTTTTTTCAAATTCATGTTATGTGTAATAAAGTTTACCATTCTAAGGAGTTGGTGGGTGGTAGCATGTTTTTCTTTGAAACCGAATTGGAAGTTCGGCAGGATGTTATGGGTGATGAGGTGGTTTCTGATGAGTGAGAGAAGTATTTTTTCAAAGACTTTAGAAAGGGAGCTGAGTAAGCTTATGGGGCGGTAGTTCTCTGGAGAGGAGTGAATTGCATTAGGTTTGGGGATGGGGATGATGAGGGCATTTTTCCAGAGGGAGGGGAAATGTCCCAAGGAGAGAATTTTATTTGTGATTTTGCAAAAGTCGGTAATAGCGTTATGTGGAAGATGTTTAAGAAAAATGTTTGGGCAGGGACTGGATGGGATTTTTTTGAAAATCTCCTAATTAGGGAGTAAAATCCTTTGGTGTCCCCTTCGAGGCTATCTAGATAATCGGAGAATGTTTTGCTTCTGTAGTCTGAAATAAGGGTAATAATGTTGTTTTGTAGGAGTTTAAATGGTGCTTGGTGTTCGGGTCTTTGGTGGTCTGCCAGATTTTTTTAATGTTTTTCTGTAATGTTAATGTAATAATGAAAAAAGAAAGGAGAAACGGCCGGAAGAAGAGGGAGCAGCTCATGAAGGAGGATGGTCCGTCCACCCTTCATCGTCGGATGGCGGTAGATCTTCAAAATCAACATCCTCGTCCTCCTCCTGGGAAGGAGGTTGTTGCAATTTTTCTATTTGTGATTTGTTCCATTTTATTTTCTAGCTAGAAAGTAAAAAGTCCTCTTTTTTAAAGTTATAAAGTTTTGGGGGCCTCTGTTTAGAGGCTACCCCAATTTTTGGGCGCGCTTGGATAATTTTCTTTTTTTCAATAAGTTTTTTCGAATTTTGAGTGATTGGTTTGTTTTCATTAGCAGTAACAGATACAGTATTTGTTTTTACTTTCTTCTATATCTAATATATAGAAGAAAGTATTGGATTCGTGCAAATTTTCGAATTTCGAATTTTGACGGATTCGAACGTTTTGAGGTGTGCTGAGTCCATTTCGACCATTTTTGGAAAATGTCTGTCTGTCTGTGTGTGTGTATGTATGTGTGTGTGTGTGTGTGTGTGTGTGTGTGTGTGTCACGTCTGTGTGTGACCAGTTTTTTGTGGCCGCTCTACAACAAAAACTACCGCATGAAATCGAACGAAATTTAGTACACATATGTGCCCCTATGTGAACTTGTGCCCATTAGTTTTTGGCGCGAATTCCTCCAAGGGGGGTGGAGCAATGGGACGTTTTTCGAGTTACGCGTGCTTGCTATTCCTCAGGAAGTTACTGGCGGAATCAAACAAAATTTGGTCCATATGTTGGTATTAACAGGAACAGGTGCTGATTCAATTTTGGTGTCAATAACTCAAACGGGGGTTGAGCTATAGAACGTTTTTTGTCGTCAATTGTGACTGCTGTATCTCAAGAAATAATGAACGGAATGAAAGAAAAATTTATCGGCAAGTAGCCCTTAGTGGGTATAAGAACTGATTTTATTTTTGTGTCAACAGCTAAAAAGGAGGTAGCGCAATCACCCGTTCTTTTTTTCCATTTTGAGTGCCCTATCTCAAGAAGTAATGCTACGTTCTGGTTGAAATTTGGAATATATGTGAATCCATATGTAAACAGGCTTTGGTTCTATTTTGACGCCGATCGCTCCAAGAGGTGTTGATTTTTTTTTTTGCGAATAAAAATATTTTTATTAATGCAACAATAAGAAAGATAAATCGTAATAGATTGTCGTCTGCGTATTTCTCGTGATTTTAATTGTATGGAAATGATAGGAAATATTATCTCAATGATTTAAAATTTTTAACTGTTGCCATCTTATGTTTGTTAACAAATAAAATATTTGTAATTCATTCAAGCAAGGCTTTTAAAATAACTTTCAATTTTCGCTCTTTGCTTTGCTTTTGCAATAATTCAGACATTGGGATAGTCGTCAAGTTTTTGCATGTGTCATTTTGTTTTTGTTGGGAATATTGCTTCCTCGTCAAGCATGGGGAGGGATCAGAAAAAAAAAAAAAAAAAAGAAAAATATAGAAGAAAGTTTCGTGATGGCCACAACATACTAGTTTGTATTTGTTGTTGATTACTTTTCTGAAAAGATTTGGGGCTATTATTCTGTTTATTTCATTTGGTTGTGTTTACAGTTTTGGCATTAGTAAAAGCATCGGTTTGGGTATCTGTTTGTGTGCTTACAGACTTCAGTACCTTTTTAACGGCTGAAGCATACGAAAGACCTGTTGTTGGTGTGCGGGATTCAACTAGTTTTCTTGCATCTGGAAAAGATATTTTTTGTGTTGTTTTAATTATCTATTTCTTTTTCTGTGAGCCATTTTGAGCATGATCTGGAGTATGAAGGATGGTCCCCTTTGCAGTTTACGCATTTGTAGGTCTTGTTACATGTATTACTGTCGTGACCGGGTTCTGCACACCTGGCACAGGTGTCAGTACCACGGCACGCAAACTTCGAATGTCCAAACCGCTGGCATTTGAAACATAGGAGCGGATTTGGAATGTAGGGGCGAACTAGGCAAGAGAGATAGCCAGCTTTAACACGTGGCGGGGGACAGGTGTGTTAAATGTCAGAATGACATGTTTGGTGTTAATCATTTCGCCATTGCGTTTTATGGTGATCCTTTTTACTGCACACACGTTTTGTTCCTTCATTCCCTCCAAGATTTCCTCCTCGGGTGTAAAGAGAAGGTCAGGTTCCGAAATTATTCCCTTCGAAAAATTGAGAGTTTAGTGTTCTGTTACACTGACAAGATGTGAGCCTATTTGTTTTATAGCCATTGTTTGTTTTATTTGTTTGCTGTCTTTTATTTCTACTAAAAGTTCGCCGTTGCGTAATTTTTTGACAAATTGATATTCACCAATTAAATGCGTTAGGGCTTTGTTTATTAAGAATGGATAAACTTTATTTAAATTTAAATTTGGGTCATTGCGCTTTATTATAAAAAACTTAGCAGTGCTAGACAAAACATTCTGACGCTCCCCACAAGGGGGAGAATGGTTATTTACGTTATCTTCCATAAATAAACCTGGGAACTAGGGGAGAAAAGGGGGTCTAGCCCCTGTGTAGCCCCCCTACACAGAGGTAAGGCTGCGTACGACAGGGTTCGCCTGCTATCCCTGAAGACTCCCGTTTGAGGCACCGACTACCCCCGGTACCACGCAGCCATCGGCACGGTTGACACACCTTAGCTTAGGGGTTTTCGTCCGAATTTGGTAAGTGATGAGGGAAGGAAGGGAAGAAGATCTCCTCCCGCCGATATTCTGTTTGAGCAACTGGGGGGTCTCTACTCCTCCCAAGAGCTCGCCCCGAACTCACCACACCGCAAGCCCCCCCCCCCCTACCACGAGAAGGTAAACGGACACGGGGGGGGGTAGTGTGTTTTAAGTGAAATCAATATATAGATGTGTTTGAGCAAAATTGACAAATATGAATATTGCGATGCTGACTATATACTGAATATTGCGATGTATTATACTTTCAAAGTAGCATAATATCTCATGAAATGAATTTTTAATTTCACTTCTCTGTACCCATGAAGTAACCTGCACTTGTGAAGATTTTTTTACTAGAAATATTGAGTGCAAATACTGTCATGTTGTACTTCGAAAGATTAAGCTTTTTAGTGAAAAGAACGAGGATGTTACTTTGGCAAACACTTCGTCCGACACAGATAGTTTTTCACAATATGCTTCCACGAAAGATTTACCAGGTTGCTCAAAACATGGTATTGTTAGTGAAGGACCAGAAAAGTTTCAAGAAGATGATACAGATGTGCTAATGATCCATTCACAAATTAAAACAGAACAAAAAAATAATTTGAAAGAGTGTAAATCATTATTACAGAACATTGCTAAAAATTTAGATGAGGTGAACTTAGAAAATGAAAAGTTGCCTATAAATAGAACATGCGCAATGTTGAGAAACAAACGGTTTTTTGATTGCCAATAGAATTAGCCCCACTACAAAGCTTCCATAGAGAAATGCCCAGTTGGAAAAATTAAGCCACAAAGGGCGGTCTTTTCTTTTAAGAAAAGAGGTCCCAAAAAGAATACAATACGGAAAGCCACATCAATAGAAAAGAAGCTGTCGAAGAAAGAAATTCTTAATTTGCAAGATGAGCCCGTTTGTGTAGTAGAAAGCAATGATCATATATTTTTCCACAGAAAAAGAGCTTTCAGCATCAAAATCTAATAATATTAACTAAACAACAGCAAAAGCTTTTAAAATACATCGTTGAGTGTGATGTTAATACAATAGTTGCAAAAGATGAGTGTGTAAAAACAGCATTTATTAGCAATATTGATTTCGTCCAAATTCAGTAATAAATTTAGACCTTAGACCCATAAGACATTTACTATTACCCGAAGCTGAACTTATATTGAATAATATTATCAGTAGAAAGAAAGAATACTGGATTTGTAGCTTGTGCTCCCATGTTACAACTCAAACAAGAAGTTCCGTCTAGAAATTTAATATGCCTCAAATCCGAAGAAATAGATGCGTAAAAAATAAATGAACGAATAGAGTAGTAGCACCTTTGAAACAAAGCAGCTACTATATTTTTTTCCATTTGAAAAATCTTTAAACGCATTCAAAAAAAGAAAAATAACAAGCTCATTAAAATGAATACATTATGTCAAAAAAAATGTTTAATGAATAAATGTACTTTTCAAATAGATAAACAAAAAAGTAAAGTAGAAACCATGACTGTGGAGTCGGAGTCAATCTCAGTTTGAGGTAAAAAAAAAAAAGTCAGATTCGGGACTTGAAGACTTTTAGTTCAAAGACCCGGAGTTGGAATCGGTCATTTTCCGCAACTCTTAAAATGAGTCGGACGAATTTTCGGATAAGGGAGTCGGAGTCGAAGACTTTATATTTCCAAGAGTCAGAGTTAGTCATTTTCCCTCCGTGTCTAAATTTTTACCAAAGCTACGGAGTAGGAATTTCGACTAATTTTCGGGTACAAGAATCGCATTCGGAGTCAACTGCGCTAAAATTCTAGGAGTCTGTGTTGGCAGTTGGGTGTAAAAAACTTTTTCCCACAAAGTTTTTGAAGCCAATTCTTTGCCTTGATTTTCCCTGTAAGTGCTAATGCTAAGGAGTTTGAGCTGTTTAAAATTGAACGGAAAAAATGTTCAAATCAAAAAGTGAAGTATGGGAACCAGGTGTCCTCGCCGAGATCTTTCGAACATACGAATTTTGGTTCGAATCGAACTATTCATGTATAAGGGATTGGGAGGGGGGGGGCAGAAAGACCGACAGACATTTTACCTCATCTTAGTACCCTATTTTTCGATTTTCGATATTTATTTTTGTGTTTCGCGATATTTTAAAGATGCATTAAACTTTCTGACTTTTACGGGGAGAAAAGGAAAAAAAAAAGGTGTTTTTAATCATGATGGAAATTAAACTAATTTATTAATTGGTTATAGTTCTTTATAATAATAGAAATTATCCAGTCGTAAATAATTTTTGTTCTTAACCCTGCTGCAGTGTTCGGGTCCATTTCGACCCAAAAGAGATTTCATATGCAATAAAATTTCGAATAACATTGGTATAACATTGTAACTTCATGAATTTGTTTCTTTTCATATTCTACAGTTCAAGTTATTTTTTTGTTTTAACTGAAACATAACCCTGCTTGTCAGAAAAAAGTTTACGTATACTGTGATCGGGTCCTTTTGGACCCATATGATTTAAAACACACATCAGAGAAACAACGTACGTTATATTTGCTTATATTATGGCAAAATTACATAACGATAAATAAATAATATATTTATTGATATAAAATAATATATATATGATTCCCCACCCCCGCCTTTTTTTTTTAGCCTACTTTCCCAGCAAAAGTTAGAAAAAGAAGAAAAAAGCATGAAAGAAGGCTTAATGCATCATTAAAATATCGCAAAAAACAAAAATCAAGAATAAGTAAAATAATAAAATAAATATCGAAAAATTAAAAATTGGAAAGTAGGGTATTGAGATGGGGGAAAATGTCTGTCGGTCTGTCAGTCTGTCCCTCCCTAATAACTTTTGAATGAATAGTCAGATTCGAACAAACTTTTTTTTGTTCGAAAGATCTCGGCGAGGACCCCTCATTTCCATATTTCACTTTTTGATTTGAACTATTTTTGTTCAATTTTGAACAGTTTTAAAAAACTTCACAATAGTGCCTACGGGGAAATTCAAGGCAATTCCGAACTGTGAGGCGAATTTGCTTCAAACAAACTTAATAGGAAAAAATTTTTGATGAAAAACTTGTATATAAAATATCTTTTTTATTTGAACAATTTTCCGTTCAATTTTGAACAGTTCAAATCCCTTAACATTAGCGCCTACGGGGAAACTGAAAGTCAATGTAGATTCCGTACTTGAAGGCGGATTTATTTCAAACAAATTTTGTTGGAAACAGCTCTTGACGCCAAACTCCAGACTCCGAGAATTTAGGGACACCTGACTCCGACTCGACTCCTGTGCCCGATAATTAATCGGACTCCGACTCCCCGACTTCGACTCTGACTTCGTAGCTTTGGCAAAAATTAATACACGGAGGACAGATGACCGACTCCGATTTTTGGACATTCGACTCCGACTCCTTTATCCCAAAATGAGATTGATTCCGACTCCGCAGCTATGGTTTTAACTGTGAAATAATTATTGTTGATATGACTCGTTTTTATTTTCACACTAAAGTTTTAATTTAGGCATTCAGTTTTCGGCGAATAAACTCGAAGTCATTCATGTTTCTACATAAAGATATACGCAGACGATTTTTTTTTTTTTTTACAATGAAAATTATTTCTCTAAGTTGACATTTTATTGTTTTTATTTATTTTGGTAATTGCATTAATTCATTTAAAAAATTATTTTTGGCAACAGGTGAAAAAGAACCGATTTTTTTTTTCTTTTTTTGATATGATGTATTTATTTTAATAAGCTTATTAATTTTAATTATTATTTTTTCGTTTTGAAAGCTGTTAAAGAATTTTTTAATGGAAAAAAGTGTATTAGCTGCTTTGTTTAAAAGGTGCTGCTTTTTTTTTAAGATGAGTGAGGAATATTTTATTCCTAGAAATCAGCTTAAAATATTTAAAAAATATTTTTGAAATAATTTGCGATTTTAGCTATTTTTGAGAATATTGATCAGGTACTAGAAAGTAGTATGCGTATATGGGAAAGTAGGCTCGTTTAGTTCTAGACAGAACTTCTTGTTATTTTTTACTTTGAATGCCATTTTTTCCTTTTTATGTAATGAAATAGATAAATAACAGTGACATTGTTTCAAGACTGCCCTTTATAGAATTCAAAGCTCCACAAGTGTGCTCGATTGTAGGGAATTCCCTTGCACCCTTCTCTCCGAACCCTGCGTTTATACTATTCTGTGCAGCAAATCCTGATGCCTGTATAAGAGAAAAATCCTACTGACGGCTTAGAATTTTTAGAGAGACTTTAGGTATGGCTTTAGTAAAAGAACATATTTGTAGAGGAGTCATGCTCCCACGCCAAGACCCCCCCGTGTCCGTTTACCTTGTCGTGGTGGGGGGGCTTGCGGTGTGGTGAGTTCGGGGCGAGCTCTTGGGAGGAGTCGTGAACCCCCAGTTGCTCAAACAGAATATCGGCGGGAGGGGATTTTTCTCCCTTCCTTCCCTCATCACACTTACCAAATGCGGACGAAAACCCCTAAGCCAAGGCGTGTCAACCGTGCCGATGGCTGCGTGGTACCGGGGGTAGTCGGTGCCTCAAACGGGAGACTTCAGGGATAGCAGGCGAACCCTGTCGTACGCAGCCTTACCTCTGTGTGGGGGGCTACACAGGGGCTAGACCCCATCTTTTCCCCCTAGTTCTCTGGTTCGTTTATGGATGAAAACTCAAAGAACACTTCTCCCCCTTGTGGGGAGCGTCAGAAAGACTCGTTTAGCTCTGCAAAATTTTTTATAATCAAAAGAAATGAAAACCTAACATTCACTGCTGTCTCCCCATTCTTAATTAACAAAGCCTTAATAAATCTCATCGGTGAGTTCCAATCGGTTAAAAAATTACGTACAGGTGAATTATTAGTCGAAATAAAACATCCTAAACAAGTTCAACCTATTCTTGCAATCAAACAACTAGGCCCATACCTTTGTACAGTTTCAACACACTCAACATTAAACTTTTCTCGGGGAATCATTTCGGAGCCAGACCTTCTATTTACATCAGAGAAGGAAATTCTAGAGGAAATGCAAGATCAACACCTCTGTGGAGTGAAGAGGATAACTATCAAACGCAACGGTGAAATGCAGAATACTAAGCACATCATTCTGACTTTTAGTACGCCTATCCTCCCTTCACGTGTCAAAGCTGGTTATCTCTCTTGTCCAGTGAGACCTTACATCCCAAATCCACTACGATGTTTTAATTGCCAGCGTTTTGGACATTCCAAGCTGTCATGCCGTGGTACAAGAACCTGTGCCAGATGTGCTGAGTCCGGCCACGACAGCAATGAATGCTCAAAGGAATTTAAATGCGTCAACTGCAAAGGAGACCACCCCTCATACTCTAGAAAGTGGCCTAAATGGCTAACCGAAAAGGAAATACAGGTCATCAAAACCATTCAAAAAATATCATATCCAGACGCGAGAAAAATTGTCCAATCTCGTACACCTACAACTGGACTTTCATATTCTGCTGCTGTAAAAAAAGTATTCAACTCCATAAGCACACAAACTGAACCTCCAGTAAACAAAGTAACCAGCAATAAAATACCGAACTCACCTAATGCTATAACTGTAAACACTACCAAATCAAATAAACAAAATAATAGCCCCAAATCTTCTTTTCAGAAAACTAATCAAAATCAACAACAAATAAAAAATACAGATAATGTATCTGTTATTGTTAATCAAAACAAACCATCCAGTCAGAACTCGAAAAAACTAATTGAAAAAAAGAAACTTTTACAAACGCGCACAAAAATTGGGGTAGCCTCTAAACAGAGGCCCCCAAAATTTTATAACTTTAGAAAGGAGGACTTTTTGCTTTCTAGCAAGAAAGTAAAATTGACCAAATCACAAATAGAAACACTCCAACAACCTCTTCCCCAGGAGGAGGACGAGGATGTTGACTTTGAAGATCTTCCGCCATCCGACGATGAAGGGTGGACGGACCATCCTCCTTCATGAGCTGCTCCCTCTCCTTCCGGCCGTTTCTCCTTCCTTTTTTCTCCATGGCCCTGAGCATTCTCTCTTGGAATTGTCAGAGTTACTCGCATAATGTGACAGACATCAAAGATCTTGTCGAATACCACCAACCGGCCATATTTTGTCTGCAAGAAACATTTCTGTCCCCTGCTGATAGACCGAGGTTGAAAGGTTTTGACATATACCGCAAGGACTGCTTGTCAGGTGACCGTCGTTGTGGAGGAGTGGCATCGCTAATGATTATGCATCCAGCCAGCTCAATATCAACACATCCCTGCAAGCAGTAGCTGCGCGCGTTCACCTTCACTCGCTGTTTACAATCTGTTCTGTATATATTCCACCTTCTTACGATTTGAGAGGCGTGGAATTGCAAACACTTGTAGATCAACTTCCTCCCCCATTTGTCCTCTTGGGGGATTTTAATGGCCATAATCCTCTCTGGGGAAGCCCAGCCTCCAACAGCAGAGGTTTAATTATTGAAAACTTGATAGTAGACAATGATCTATGTGTTCTTAACGACAGTGAAAATACCTATTTCCACCTTCCTACGCAAACCTACCATGCCATCGATCTTGCTATATCCTCACCTTCCTTTCTGCCACTTTGGGATTTCCAGGTGCAGGGTGGTCTCTACACCAGTGGCCACTTTCCAATCAAAATAACTTATACTGGACGCTGCAGCTACCAGCAGCACCAGCAAGCTCGACTTCGCATTGATCGAGCTGATTGGACAGCATTTACCCAGTTGGCAGAAATTAAATCAGAAGACGTGACTAATATTGATATCGATGTAGCGGTAAAGCGAGTAACCGACATTATCTTAAACGCAGCCAACGCTGCTATACCAAAAACCACTAAAGGCAGGATCAAGTTTCCTAAGCCTTGGTGGAACCTTGATTGTCAGGAGGCTCATAAGAAACAAAAAAAGGCATGGAGCACGTTTCGTCGTTATCCAACCACACAAAATCTCGTGGCACTTAAACGAGCTCGTGCTGAAGCTCGAAGGATTCGACGAAAGAGCCAGCGGGAGTCGTGGCAGGCCTACGTCAGCACAATCACGACGTCCACCCCATCCAAGACTGTATGGTGTAAAATAAAAAAGATCGCTGGCAACTACAATACATCTTGTGCACCCATTCTGGAGAATAATGGTCGTATTTTATCCGATTACAAAGAGGTGGCTGACTGCATGGGGACTTATCTGGCAGAAGTCTCCAGCGCAAATAACTATTGCTCAAAATTTTTAACCATCAAATCACGCAAAGAACAAAAAGTTCTAGATTTTAATTCAAACATTTTTAATCAATACAACACAAAATTCACCCTTCATGAACTAAATACTGCCTTACAAAAATCAAGAAACTCATCACCTGGTCCAGATCAAATTCACAATAGCATGTTAAAAAATCTAAGCAGGTCTTCATTAGAAAATATTCTGCAGCTTTTTAACAGAATTTATTCTGAACATAGATTCCCAAAATCCTGGAGTCAAGCAATAGTTATCCCTATCCTTAAACCAAACAAACAATCTGATAAACCTGAGAGCTATAGACCTATAGCTCTCACTAGTGTCCTATGTAAAGTCATGGAACGGATGGTAAACGCCAGATTGATGCACATTCTGGAGTCACACCATCTCATATCCTCATATCAAAGTGGGTTTAGGCGTGGCAGATGCACAATAGACAATCTAATGCTTCTCGAAACATCAGTAAGAGAAGCATTTCTTAAACGAAAACATCTTGTGAGCGTATTTTTCGATATTGAAAAAGCATACGACCGTACCTGGAGGTATGGGATCCTCAAAACCCTTCATGAGTATGGGTTGCGAGGTAATTTACCCATCTTTCTCTCCAATTTTCTGAAACA